>NW_011494861.1:18533811-18554899 GCF_000754665.1 Bison bison bison
AGAGATTGTGTCTCAGAGAAATTAGTATTTCTCGGTCAGTGTCATGAAGTAATCGAGCTAAGGTGTGGATCTAGGGCTAAGTGCGAAGACCAAGCTTGCTCTGTTATAATACCATGGAGAGAAGGCTGCTGAAGACAGTTGTGGCAGTGCTTCTCAGCCTTCAGAGTGCATATAAACCACCTGGGATCTTGTTGAAGCACATGTCCAGTTCACCGGGTGTGGGATGGAGCCTTAGAATCTACATTTCTGAGAGGCTCCCAGGTGATGCTGCTGGTCTGCAGCCACTCTTAAGGCTAGAAATGATGACAATGTATTTACGAAGCGACTCCTACAAGTATATTCCCAACCCGGGCGTGCTTCGCCAGATGGCTTCAGTGAAACTTTGTGCTTTCTAGAATATCCAGTTAGTGCTCTAAGTCAGCAGTCCCCAACCTTTTTGGTACCAGGGACTGGTTTTGTGGAAGACACTCTTTCCATGGACTGAGTGCAGGCTGGAGGAATGGTTCAGGCAGTACCGGGACAGATGGGGAGCGGCAGGGAAAGCTTCACTCCCTCACCTCCTGCAATGCAGCCCAGTTCCTAACAGGCCGTGTGCATGGGTACCGGGGGTTGGGGACCCCCTGCTCTAAGTGAGAGGATGGTGATTGTCTCTGCTATAGATGCTAAGATAGAGAGTGGGAACACAGAAAAGATGGGGTTGAAGGATTAAGTGTTCCCCATGTGTATCACCCTTGGCTTCCTTGGTGGCTCAGAGGATAAAGCATCTGCCTGTGATGCAGGAGACCTGGGTTCAATCCCTGGGTTGGGAAGATCCCCTGGAGAAGGAAATGGCAACCCACTCCAGTACTCTTGCCTGGAGAATCCCATGGACAGAGGAGTCTGGCGGGCTACAGTCCACGGGGTCGCAAAGAGTCGGACACGACTGAGCGACTTCATACACACACACACACACACACACACACACGTGTATCACCCTAGGCCCTCACTTCAGTTCTGCAAGCATCTGGCCAGCTGCGCAGCAAAGCAAGGACTCCAGAGCAGCTGTGAGCAGTTCCTTTTGTAAGGCAGAATTTCCCTGTGTCTCCCGAGATCCTGGAGGCTGCAGCAGTTCTCCAATGAGCCAGATCCCATGTGACAGGCCCACATCCATAGAAGGGGATAGAGGGGCTGGCCACTTGGAAATGTTTGTTACAAAGTTGTTTTGTGACTGTTTACCGAGGTCCTCTGCTCTACTTTGCATTTCACGTCTTCCTCCCTGCCCCACCCCATTCCCTCTCTCCCTCCCTTATAGAAGCCCAATGACAAGGGACCCTCCTCCATGTCTATGAATCAGGCATCAAGGCAGCTTCCACAAATGTTCTCTATTTTAATGGAAACCGACTTCATAGAAGATTGCTTTGGATACCACTGCGGTCACTTAGGTGTCTACCTAGTCTGCGATAATTGCTTCATTTCAGCAGCAAAAAAAAAAAACAAAAACTTATTACCATGTTTTTGCAGCTCACAGTGGCTTTTGTGTAGAGAATCTTTCACATCAAAGGCAAAAGGACTCTGTTGACGACACACATACCAGCTGCTTCCAGAACTGCTGGCCCCTCCCTGCCATACCTCCTCTGTGGGCCAGCTGCGGCCCTGCTCACCGGGAGTGAGTTCCTCAAGGACACTGGGCATCCACCTGTGTCTGGCAGCGGTGGGTGCCACCTGGCGACAATCAGCCTGGGAACACGGACTCAAAGGCAGACGCGGGTAATGAGGTCCAATGGGGGAGATGGCTTCAAACTGCTCTTGATCAATATTGCCACAACGAGTAGATTTTGCTCCCTCCCAAACAGGCAGCTCTGCTTTCTCTTCATCTCACATCCCTAATGCCCCTGGGTCTGAGATGTAGCCGGGAAAAGGGGGGGGTGGAGGAGAAACGCATGAGGTGCAGACATCCCCCTATTCTAATAAGATAGCTGTGTTACCTTTTATCTCTACATTTCATGCAGCTTAGACAGTCCCGGGGCAGCCCAGAATCCTTTCCTTGTTTCCCCTTTTCAAGTCAGTCTGTTATCATGCCCAGTGCTCTCCTCATTAATTTTTTTTTTCCCTACATCATCTCCTGCTCCTCCCTCTGCTATGACCTCTCTCCCCTGTGACTGGTTGTGAAGGTTCTCTTTCATTTCTCTTTCTGAGGCAGTCTTTGTAGAGCTAACTTTAACTAGCCGACCAATTCTTTCCCAAGCCTCTACAAAGCATCTCATGAAAAGGGACAGGCAAGCTTAAGACAGAGCCGACCCACGTGAAGCCTGCAGCCCTCTCCTATCTCCATCCTTCTCTGCAAACATTCAGCCTTTTCCCAGAGATGGCCCGGAAACTGCCTCTTTATCACAAGGAGTTCAGCCTCCAAGTGGCACCGGGCAGCCAGTTCACCATAGGAGACAATAAGTCATAGCCACTGCACAGAGACAATAAGTCATAACCACTGCACTTGCTCCAAATCAGGCCATCAGCACCTAAGGCTGTTTCTGGTTTCCATGTGGAAGAAAAGAGACCATTTTCCCTCCAGAACTAAAAGGGATCATATATAATATTAGGGGGCTTCCCAAGTGGCGCTAGTGGTAAAGAACCTGCCTGTCAATGCAGGGGATGTAAGAGACACAGGTTCAATCCCTGGGCTGGGAAGATCCCCTGGAGAAAGGCATGGCAACCCACTCCAGTCTTCTTGCCTACAGAATCCCATGGACAGAGGAGCCTGGTGGGCTACTGTTCATAGGGTCCCAAAGAGCTGGACACGACTGAAGCGACGGAGCACACAGCACACGTGAAATATTATGACACTCGAGGTTCAGTGATTAAAGTCTTAAAACACCTTGGAGCCAGGATGAGCTGAGTGACACGTCTACTGTCTGTTCTGAAATTGATTGTTTCTCATGGGAAGCATACCAGACCATTCCAGCTGGAAAGCCATTTTCCACTGTTACCCTTTTGACCTTGGGTTTGCTCTCGTCCACACCACCCTCTACTGCCATCTTGTTTCCTCTCAATGTGCCAGTTCTGGAGCTGGACTTGCGTGGCTTTTTATCTTTTCTGTCTCCCCACTTCCCATGCACCTCCCTGGCTTAAACTCACTTCTTTGCTCTCACTCACATGTGTTCAACCACCACCCTGGTTCCAGAAGCTAATCTCTGCCCTGATACCATTTTTCAGGCCCTCCCAACCTTGCCACACTCTCCCAATTCCGGCTACAGGATTCATCTGTATTCCATTAATGCCCTGCATTAACTGAGTATGTAGACAAGCCCCACCTAATCTCCATAATTATTCAGTACGTGGTAAGGGAGTGGGGAGTTTCCCAAAGAAACCTAAGAGAGTGAGTTCCAATTTAAAAACACATAACTTTCTGCATAGCAGGGAATAAACTTGATTGATGGTAAATTTGATATAATAAACTGGAGATAGTAAAATTGGTCATATAAAAAAGTGTTGTAAGTATTTAGATAAACTCTTAGGGGAACAGCCCCAAAGGATTGATGCAAAGAAATGATGGCTGGGAGGTCACAAGACACCCCCTATCTGAGTTAAATATCATTCAAAGCAAACGTGTTACTTGACAGAACACAAAAGGAGTACAGCTTAGGGATTAAGTGTGTTTGCTTTGGAGCCAGACCACCTGAGTTGGTTCATTACTTTGCAATTACTAGCTGGGCAAGTGTGGCAAGTTACATAATTTTTTTGAGCTCAGTTTCCTTATATATCACATAAGGACAATAATACCCATCATAAGGTGGATGAACTTCTTAAAAGAATACTGCAAAGTGCTTGTTTAGCATTGCGCCTAATGCATAATAATCCCATAATGGATATTTGTTTAAAACCCTTTGTTCTTATTATCAGATCAGACTCTTGAGCCATGTGAACTGTGGCTCTTACATGACATGAATAGCTCACACATACTTTTTTATTTTTTAGTTGACCTTTATTTTGAGATAACTGTGGCGTGACATGCTGTTGGGAGAAATGGTAGAGATGGCACATGTCCTCTACTCAGCTTTCCCAGTGGTAGCATTTTGCAGAACATTTTACAGTATCAGAGTATGGCAGTCAGGATATTGACAATGATGTAAACAAAGCACTGATCTCACTCAGAATTGCTCTTTGACTTACACTCGTGTGTGTGTGTGTGTGTGTGTGTGCGTGTGCGTGTGTGTGCGTGTGTGTGTGTTTATCCTGTGCAGTTTGGTTGCATGTGTAGCGTCAGGCATCCACCACCACAATCAAGATGTGCAGCAGTACTCCAATTTAAAAAAAAAAAGATGCGTAGAGGTTTCATTACCACAAACATACATGTTTTGGCCTCTAGCTTTATTTTCTTCTTTTTAAATTAATTTTTATTGCAGTGTAGCTGCTGTACCTTGCGGTCTTAGTTGCTACCGTACAGCAGGATGAATCGGCCATACATATACATACATCCCTCCATTCTGGACTTCCATCCCATTCAGGTTCCCGTAGTGCATTACGTGAGAGTTCCCTGTGCTATATATATTTTTTTAAATCAGGATTTTAAACAGCCTAATTTGGGTGGCCACAGTCAAAATGCTCATTTCTGCCTTTCTTCTGGTTCCTAGTACATTTTATCAGTGATGCTCACAGATTTTTCCTGAGCCAGCTCTTTATCCTCCAATGCATGCGGTTCAAGCGCAGCAGTGGAGCACTTGGCCATCAAAGATTCAGAGCCCATGAAAAGAAGAGGAGGAATGGAGGAGAGGGAGAAAGGGTAGGAGGAGGAAGAGGAAGAGAGGGAGGAATAAGAGTGAGGGCAGAGAAGAGAGAGGAGCAGGCATGGCAGCCCCTTCCCTGCCCAGGTCAGGAGAAGCACCCCCATCTCCCCAGTCTTGATGCCAACCCCCATTTCGCCCACAGGGAGTATCTGGTGATCAGTCAGTTCTGATTTGCTGATTTGCTCTAGTCCAGAGTCTAAAGGGAGCCTGTTCTGACTCATACTGAGGTCTGAATATAAACATAAAACCATGGGGATTATGAATTTAGCACCCCTCAATCCAGACCCTATTCTGGTGAAAATGAAATGGAAAGACACATATAGGAGAACACATGTGCAATTATGCTTTTGTGAGATTGAAGTTCAGGTTCAAACAGTTTTTTATAATTATAAAAATACTTGGCAAGTACCTTTTTTCTATTTTCTAAAAATAGAAAAAGCAAAATAATAATCATTCCTAATCCTATCACCATAGATAACTATCATTAGCATTTCTGGAGTATAATGCTCCCTCATGGAGAAGGAAATGGCAACCCATTCCAGTGTTCTTGCCTGGAGAATCCCAGGGACGGGGGAGCCTCGTGGGCTGCCGTCTCAGGGGTCGCACAGAGTCGGACACGACTGAAGCGACTTAGCAGCAGCAATGCTCCCTCAGGTTTTTTCTATGCAAATATATCTATATGTGCAACACTGAATTTTATAAAACTTGAATCGTACTACATAGCAATGTGTATTCTGGATTTTCCCTTGTTCAGTTTCTAAGTCATGTCCAACTATTTGGGACTCCAGGGACTGCAGTAAGCCAGGCTTCCCTGTCCTTCACTATATCCCAGAGTTTGCTCAAAATCATGTCCATTGAGTCAATCATGCCATCCAGCCATCTCATCCTCTGTCACCCACTTCTCCTGCCCTCAATCCTTCCCAGCATCAGGGTCTTTTTCAATAAGTCAGCTCTTCAAATCAGATGATCAAGGTATTGGAGCTTCAGCTTCAGCATCAGTCCTTCCCATATTCAAGGTTGATTTCCTTTAGGATTGTCTGGTTTGATCTCCTTATGGTCCAAGGGACTCAAAAAGAGGCTTCTCCAAATTGAATATTATGAAAAGGATTTTCTCTGGAATGTCTTATTGGGTTTCCTCCATGTTTTGAATCTGCTAATTACGGTGTAAGGTGAATTTAGAGCGGCATAGTTTATTCAGCTATTCCCCTGATATTGCTTAGATATTTTATCTGCTTCTATTTCTCAGTGTACCTGCATCAATGCTGCTTTCATCATTTATGTTCAGTTGTCTTTTAGTCTTGTTTTTGAATGATGATTTTTTTTTTAAAAAGCAAAAAACTAAGAATTTTTTGTATTGTCAGTGTGGTTTTCCACTCAGTAACATACCCACATATCCAAGTTGATCTAATCATGGTTGCTGTGAGATTCCAATAAGTAGAGGACCTTGAAATGTGTAGAATTCTTTCTGCCCCCATTTCAGCCAACAATGTTTCTATAACACTAATTCTTTCCTAGAACTCTGAAAACACAAGGTAAAAATCTTCACCTTTCAGGAAGGGGATAAAGAAAAATGTGCTTGTTTCTATTTGGCTATATGATTTGGTTAAGAAAACATGGAGGGAAATGTTTTTCCATTTGTTTCTATGCCAGTTCTACCCTCTGGCTGGCCAAAACAAAGCAGTCGCATAAAATTGCATGAGATCCTTTCCCAAATAAACTATACCACTGCTACTAGGTCCCAGGCACGCTAACTTGGGTGGGACATTATAATTCTGAGACAGTGTTCATGGAAGGCTTCTGGAGGGCAAGGTGAAAGATCCAATGACCTTCCAAAGTACCTCGACATCCAGAACTCCTAGGAATTCATGAAACCCAAATGTAGGACTATCAAGTCCTCACTCTATCTAAGCTGACTTTCCTCCCACTTGGGACTCTGCAGCCATCACCAGGCAATGACGAAACAGGGACAGGCAGATCGTGATGTGAGTACCTCTTCCGCCTCACGGCCATTTACAGAAAGAAACCCTCTTTCCATAGATGAAATCTGAGACTTTATCAGTAAGACTAAATATCGTTTTTATGTATCATGCTTGACATTATTACACTAAAACTTCTCAGATGCTTCACTGAATTTTATGTGTAGATGAAAGCTGTATCTTAAGCTTCTTTTCTCAAAATCAAAATATTTTTCTTATAGAAACAGTTAAGAGCTTATTGTTAAGTTGTGGCATAAAAGCTTGCCTCTCACAAGCTCACAAACTTACTTCTCTTCTTAAAAAAAAATGTCTTTTCTCAACTTTGATTTCCCCTGAAGCCAAACCCTCCTCTCTCTTTTCATTCACTGCCAAATTTCTTAAAGCACTCTGCATTCTGCACTCCATTTTGTCATCTAACATTTTCATCTTTCTGTGTTTCCTGCCTCCACCATTCTACTCACCTGACTGGTAGCTCTTGACTGTCTAATCCAGGGGGTTCTTATCAGCCTTCGCCCTTCATGGTTTTCCACCAGACTCAGTTATTTGCTCACATTCTCAATCAGAAAACACTCCCCTGACTTCTTTGACTCTCCGTTCTCCTACTTTTAGCCCTAACTTCCCTTCCCAGTTCTCAAGCTTTTGAATTTCCTACTCATGAGAAGCAAGCCTTCCTCGGACTCCGTGTCCCATCCTTATCAGTCCTCATGCCCTCCCCAGGAAACCCGGGGCCCCTGCTCTGTATGTATTTGTTACTACCTTTATCCTAACAACTCCCACACCCTTCAGTCCAGCCCTTCTCTCCCAAACTGAGCTCTACTCCCCAGCTGTCCCTTTGAGTATGCACATGAATTTCCCAGCTGCACCTCAGATTCAACTTTTCCAAAAGCAAAGCTATTGTCTTTCTCTTCTCAGCTGCTCCCCACCCTCAACTTGGAAGCAACTCCTCCCTTGCAGTTCTGAGCCTTGGTGAACAGCAGGCTAGTTATTTTTAAACATACAGAGGACATCTTTGACCCTCACCCTCACATTCACTCAGTGACCAAGTCCTCTGGAGCTTTCCCCAGACCTCCCATTCACAGTTCTTGTCCTTTCTCGTATCACTCTCAGCTTCAGTCTCGTAGGTGTTCACCTGAACTTAGTTTCCACCTTGCATCTCTTTCCTGAAATCCTTTCCATCTCCCTTTTCATCATGCCCAGAAACAAATTCTTAAATTTGTTTTAAGAATTTACACGATTGGTAGAACCCCATTCACCAGCTATCTACTGAGGATCTGCTGTGTGCCAGGCCCGGGTTAGCCCTCGGGATATATGAGAGGACAAAGGTGACAAAAAGCCTCCCCTGGTGGAGCCTGTGTCCTGTGGGAGCTCACAGGATAAGCAATAAGCATCCAGCATGGACTTCCTCCTCACTTCCCTGGCTACTCGTTTCTGCCTACCCCACCAGCACCATAAAAATAAATCCAAACTGTGAGGCATGATGATGTTCAAGATTCTCCAAAGCCGAGGGCCTGATCTCCAGGTGCCTCACACTGCATCTCCCGTCACTGCACCATTCATTTCCCAGGCACACGCACCACAGGCCTCCTCCCAGCCTTTGTCCGGGCTGTTTCCTCAGCCTGGGCTGCCCTTCTCCTCCATACCTACAAAACAGCCATCATCCTTTGAGATTCGACATAGATGTTACTTTGTCTGTAAAGCTTTTCTGTTCTGGAAGCCCTGGGCACCCATCAAAGTCAATCCTTTCTTTTATGCATGTTTACAGCATGTTTATCCTATCAATCACTTTACACTTACAGAATGTGTTATATGTGAAGCGTGGTACTAGATATAGGTCTCACTCTCTATGTATATATATTTATGTATGTATACACACAAATATATATATATATACATATACAGCAACTACTTCATTTTCTGTATTATATTTATTTATAATGCCCCACCCTCCATCCCATAAACACAGTAAATGGTAAGATTCTTCCGAATAGGACTTGTTCTTTTCTGCATTTATTTCCCCATCACATTGTGTTAAACATAGATGTTAGATGAATGGATAAAAGGCCAAATATATATTAGTAATAATACTGAGTGTGATAATGACAATCTGATTATTTAGTGAACCTAGGTAATAAAATAGTTTTTGTATAAAAGTGCAATCAGTTGAGGCGACTTTCTTCTTTAAGGATGATGGGTGTTATTTTTCAATTATCACCAATTAATATGCATGGCGTGTTCACAGGATGACTGGTGCTGATCCTAGGGGGGGCTCTATGGACTATTACTGAGGTGAGCCTCGCTCTCCAGTGCTCTGGGAGAAGTAATTTGTCTTGATATTCTTGGTGTCAGTATGCAAATTAGTATATCCCTAGGAGCATAAAGAAACCAGCTAGTTAAAGTAAAGACCACTAGGTGGTTCAGAACAGGTACGTCTTTCTTTAAAAAAGTCATTACGCAGAGTCAAACTAATGGTGGAATGTCTTAGGGAGAAAGTATTCTAATCCCCAAACAAAAGGCTTTTCAAACAGTTCACTCTAAGCTGTCTTTAAAAGGCAGTCCTGACCATCCTCTGAGCCTCTCACGATACTTGCTTTGCTAGTATTATCTTTCCACATAAGGCTAGAAATGCATTTTCCCGTTAAAACAAGTGTGTAAGTGAGCCCCATAAAGGACTGGGAACTCCTGTCAGTCTACAGCCTTTTACATATTTGTTTATTTAGTTTTGGCTGTCCTGGGTGCTCATTGCTGCCATGGGCTTTCTCTAGCTGCAGCGAGGGTGGGTGGCTACCCTCTGGCTGTGGTGCACAGGCTTCTCACTCTGGTGGCTTCTCTTGTTGGGGAGCACAGGCTCCAGGCATATGGACTTCAGCAGTTGTGGCTCCTGGGCTTAGTTGCTCCGAGGCATGTGGGTTCTTCCCAGACCAGGGATTGAACTCGTGTCCCTGCGTTGGCAGGTGGATTCTTAACCACTGGACCAGCAGGGAAGTCCCAGTCCACAGATTTAAAATCAACCCAAAGAAGTAATGCTGCAGCCAGAAGCTCACGGGCTGATGGGCAGAAGCTCCGGAGAGGGCAGAACTAATGGGAGACAGGTTGGGGGGGATCTCAAAGCCATGTCAAGAAACAAAGTCATAATTTGCTTTATTTCCTGCTGTAAAGATATTTTTCCCACAGGAATTCCCTTCTTCTCACATTCTCCACCTGGAAAATTCCTGTTCATTTCTTCTTTGTCAGTTCTCGAATGTTATTATCACTGGGAAACCGTCCCAACCCCTATGCGTTAGCTACACCCTCCTCTGTGCTTGTGCAATGCCCAGCACGTAAATGCCAAATGGCACAGATCCCCTGGGGTGGTAGCCTCATCAATGTCAAAGGCTATTTCTTATTCACCCCGGTGTCCTAGAACCTACCCAGCGCATTCATGTTTAAGGTCAAGGAAGAAAAATGGCATTCACTACTGAATACGCAGATTCCTACATACCTCTCTGTGAATATGTTTAATATTAATAATTCAGGAAACCAAACTTCTCCTATTCCATTTTCTCGTTCAGCAACACTAGATCCAGAGTGGGTTGTCACAGCTTTGCAGGCTGCAAGTGGGTTGCCATGGAAACAAGGTTCTGGTTGGAGGCTCTGGCTAAAGAGCCCTTCTCAACTCAGACAAAGCTGCAGAAATGCAAAGGGTATTTCAGTTCCCCGCCTTCTCTTTTCCCAAACCTTCCGCTCATTTGAGCAACTTGAATGCTGAAGCCAGCTGAGTTCTGGGAGCCAGTTCTCCTAGAACTCCATATACTCCTGGAAAGGCCTTGCCCACATGAAACAATACGCAGTTAGCTCTGGACACTTTTTAATGCCTTCTGTGCTTCTCTTTTCCTTCTGCCTTTTGTGGTCATTCTTGCTCTGCCTTCCCTTGTCTCATTCTCAGTATCACAAAGAACTACCCCAAGTACGTCCACTAACAATCTTCTCGTTGTCTATCAGAAGCCACCCGCCTCAGTCCTAAAATAGCAGGGAAAGCAACGGGGCAGGCCAGGCCATGGGGAGCTGTTGAAAGAACCCGTTCTCTGGTTCAGAAGCCAGGTGCTTTGTTGCGCGATCCACGGTCAAAAACTCACCAAGTCTTCCAGGAAACAGGCTCCTCCTTCTCCTCCTTTTCTGTGAGGCACCAGAAAGCAGCCATGTCTTGCTAATGTGTGTTTGCTCCCTGCTACACCAAAAGCAGCAGCAGCATGGCCTCAGAGCTGGAACAGGGAGCAGCAGTTTAAAGCTCCTGTCTCTGATCTCGTGCTGGAAAGTCTCCTCGAAGTATGTTTCTGTCATTCCTTGATATTTAATTGAAGTATTAAAATGCTGAGCTGCAACATCGATACTCAATATATCCTCAACTACCCTGGTGAAAGTTAAACACTGGGAAATTTTACATAAAGACAGTATGGAAACCAGGCATTGAGAAGCCTGTTGGTGCCCAGAGCCCTGCTGCTTATGAAGTCACATAACCCACTGTCTTTCCATGAAGGGCTTTCTCCTCCCCTTAGGCATCTCAAAGGGGTTTTCTTGATCTGGATTCACACAAAGCTGGAAATCCAAGGCCAAAACCCTGACAGAAACGTATTTCCACAATCAAATTGAAAAGACATTCCTAAGGCTAGTTCCCAGGAGTTATTTAGTTCTCTCAGCTTCTAGGTTTCTTTTTCCTTTTCTTAAATAAGCCTATGCGTTTGATGCAATATTCATGACTCCCAGACACAGGAGGGTCCTCCATTGCAGAAAGACAGCACTTTCTTCTCCAAAGAGTTTCACCCTTCCTATCTCCCTCACACAGGCTCTGCCTCTCAGTTTTTCTAAGTTGGTATCTGCCTTTAGCTTGCCTCTTAGCTGCAGGAGTTTGATGGAGAACCCCAGCCATTAGAAATGTCTAGCCATTAGGAAGAGGGCTTCCGCCTGACCAGATGATGTGGTCCTGCTGCACTGGGTCAAGACAGATCCTTGGCACAGGTTCCTGCTTCCTGGTGGGGATCCTTAGCCAGGACCCTTCTCTCTCTTCTGAACCGAGCTCAGCAGATCTAATACCAGTCTGTCCTCTGGTCACGGTTTTGTTTGTCTTTGGTTTAATGACTGTCACTGCTGCTGCTGCCATCTTCACATAAGGAGCAGTCATGCCAGTGTCAAGACATCGGTGTTGACCTTTACACACCATGTAAACCACCTGTGAGCTTTATGAGGATAAAAGGCTTCCAGTTTCAATCAAATGACTCGGAGATAGGGCCACCAGCCATCCTCATAATCCTGCAGCGGTGGAGGGAGTTCTGGGTGGCTTATAGGAAGGACACCAGGTAAAAGCTTGAGATCTGTGCTCCTAAAAAAGGCCAACAACCTTGAAGAGGTGATACCCACCCTGCTTGCTCAGCAGGGAAATGGAAGGATGAGCCCAGGTGAACTTGAAGTCAGGAGAAGGACATTTGTGGAGAAACAGGGCCCTTGAAGTCAGAAGGACCTGGGTGTACAGCAGGCTGGCCATGTGACGGTGGCCAGGATACTGTCCCCTCTGGGTCTGAAGGTTCTCATCCTCTCACTCTGTCACTTTCTCAGGTTTGGGGTGAAAATAAAGGGAGACAGCCTTTCCGTATTTGTAGCAGAAAAGAAATGATCTGTGAAAGTCAGCACTTCCGCCTCCATCTCCCCTTCCCCCAGCTCCTCCAAAGCCTCTATTAGCTCTCACATCCGAGACGCCTTGACACCAGGTGAAAAGACAGGCTATGGCGAATGTTCTGCACATCCCTTTGAAGAGTCTGGGTTTCGTGGTGAGGACCCAGCTGTAACCCGGGAGGGAGGTTAAACGTGTCGAATTTGAAGCCGGGGCAGGACGGGAATCGTTCCCAGAACGGCTCAGGGATGCTGTCAACAGGGCTGAAGCAGAGGCAGGCACACGAGAGGACCTCTCGACCCACTTAGCACAGAGCTGGCAGTCTGATTTCTTGGTTCAAGCAGAGGGATAAATGCTGAGGGAGAGCAGTATCGCTGCTACCTGGGGCACTTTGGGGTTGTGGGGTTAAAAAAGAGATCGATGGGCACCCTACTGTTACCTGCCAAGGCCTATTCTCCTTGAGCCCAAGTGGTTTTTAAATGAGTTGTAAGAGATATGAAGAGATAGTGAGGGTAAGCCCTGTGTGACCGAGGGGCTGAGAGAATGTGGACAGCAGAAGGCTTGGAGCAGGAGGAGACAGGGACCAGAAGTGATGGGAGCCAAGTCTTGCCTGTTCTTTGAGAGGCAGAGCCCGATGCTACGCAAAGCAAAACGAAGAGAGTGGAGCTGTCTTTGCTTCCTGTCAACTCGATTAGTCATAATATCTGGGAACGCTAGAGTGGAGCAGCGCAGCTCAGAAGTACTTGACGAGTGCTAGAACGTGGCAGCAAGGCCAGGCCTCAACTTGCAAGGTCAAGGGTGCTAGAGAGAAGATTTTTATGGAGTTGAGTGGGGACACTCCCATCTCTCTGCCCTCTCCCACTCCTCCCTGCTCCCAACCCCATATGCCACTCAGATGCCTGCTGGGCAGGCTGTGACCACACCCCTCATCCTGGTGAGGTGACCACTCATGTCACCCCTTGAGTTTTATTTTGCATTTGGCCACCCCACACTCCTTACTTCACAGGAGCCAGTGTTCTGTCCAGACATTACCTAACTCATCAGATTCACTGTGTTCCCACAAGAGAGGTGATGGGAATTATCCTCCTTATTTCAAAGAACTGAAGTCAGAAAGGCCCCAGATCTAAGGTCTTCTCAAGCTGCTTGCAGTAAATTATGGAAAAGGCTGAGAGAGAAGATCCCTTGAGATAGAAAGCGAGAATCAAAATTAACTTAACTGCACTGCCTCACCTGGACCCCTCCCCCTTCTTCCTTCTATGGACGACCCAGGCTGAAGCACTCCCTGGAGCCCAAGCCCCCAGCTTCAAGGTCAGGACACCTCTCAGCATCGCAGGGAACACCCAGTGCGGTAGGCTCGGCCTCACTTAGTTTAAAACCACACATAACTCCATAGAGCTGGACTTGACCACAGGGTCAGTTACCATTCTTTTGCACGGTTTCATAGAGGGGGTCGAGGAAAAGTATGTGCTGAATAGAAAGCATTGTGAGTGGTCCTGAGCACACCCTCACCGTACATGATATGGCTTCAATAGTCGGTGGGAGATACGGAAGATCAATACAAACTTCTACCAAAATTTTCAAAGCACTCTTTTAAAACAAAGGAGAAAAACTGACCAAATAATAATCATTATTGGACTTCCATTTCCACTAATGATAATTAACATCCAACAACTGCCCGATACCTTTCGAGTTCTTAGATGTGGGGAGTAGATGTAGGGACATCTACTCCTCATCAGAACCATGGAGAGGAAGTAGGGTAAGTACTATTTTTTCCCTTTTACAGATGAAATGGGCAACAGAGGCTCTAAAATGCACAACCTAAGCCAGCATCCCAAAGATGTCAATCATAGATCATGGAAGGTAGACCTTCACCTCCCTACCCTTCCCCCAAACCAGTGGCACCCAGTGGCCCATGGGCTCCTTCTTCATTTGTGCTAGGAGTTCAGGGTTCTCTACAATAGCCTTTCTCCACAGACAGCAGCTATTCATTCCAAGCTGCATCTTACCTGCCCTGGCTCTGAGCTGATTACATCTTGGCCATGGATGCAGAGAGCAGCTGGCATGGCCAAGCCACTGGGAGGCCTCAGGATCCACTTGTAAGCTAATCCCGGGCAGGAAACCAAATCCAGTGGCTGATCAGTGAGGAGACGGGAAGTAAGGGAATTAAGCCCCAGAGTTGCGAGACTGTTTTCATCTTGCCTAGGAAGAGACAGGTCCATTGTGTAAAAGGTTTGATTTAAGGGCATTTAATTTTGTTCTCTCTGATAGAGATGTTTTCAAGGAAGCCTTCCAGCTGCACATCTGATTATCTTAGGGCTTTGTGAGCTGCCTCCCACTGTGGGCTTAACTTTTCCTTCCAAGTATACCACAGTCCTCCTTCTAAGAAGCACATGGCACAGTTGAGCATTTTTTTTTTTTCTGCCAGATGAGCACATGAGTTTAAAGCAGGTAGCCAGAATCCTGGGTAGGAGATTCAACCTACCAGCGGGGCCCCAGAAACTTTCCTCACTTGCCCTGCATTTATATGTTTTTATCTCACTCCATCCTCACTTGAAGCGTCTGGAAGATAATAGTAAAAGTGGGGCTGATAGACGTTCAGTAGCATGTTCCAGGCCAAACTGCTCAGGCCATTCTCGCTCCAGTCTTTCCTCTGCCTATTACAAATGGATCCACTCCCTCCACATTTACTCCAAAACTAAAAAGATGATGGCTCTTGAGACCCCATCACAGATGTGGTGAGGGTGTGAGGGGAAGCTCGATGTTGCTTTGGCTAAACTCAGTAGTATCGTCTCAGATTTGAGCTTGGAAGGAATTTATTAATAGTAATGAAGGATTTCTGTATCTGATGTATTTTGCCTGAAGCATCTGGCTAACAGCGACCACAGAAGCCACTGCCCAGAGGAACAAGAGGACAAACGTAGAGAAGGCAGATTCCTTTTCTGAAATCGGATAGGAGAATAAATTCTTTTTATTATCAATTAGAAGGTCTTTAGGATTCCCCAGCATGTTTTGATAGAGGAGGAGAGGGAGTGGGGGGGAGTTAACACCATAAAAGGGGGCAGTAACTCTTATTACTCTTGGTGAAAATTAAGGACTGCCTTCATTATCCAAAAGCAATGAGGAAGCATTTTCACCTGGAGCTAGAGCGAGCTGCCTGCAGTCCTGAGTCTATCTGGATGGCAGCGCACACATGCTCTTCTCACCTGCCAAACCACCACCCCCTGCACATGTTCATCAAGCGTCCACTGAGTGCCTGGCTTTGTGCGACATGTAGGGGCAACCTGAGAGGACCAGGTGACCTCACTGCTGCTCTCAAAAGGGCTTAAAATCCAGTTAGCGCAACGTGATTTATGTACAAACAAAGTGATTAGCAGCCAATTCAGGAGAGCATAAAGCTGAGTATTTATGATTGCGATAATAAATGTCAAATGATTTAAAGCAGCAAAAGGCTGTGAAGAACGAAGTGGTCAGAGAAGGTTTTATGGAGAAATGGGAATTGGCCTAAGCCTTGCAGTGCATGGATTTGGATAAACAGAGAGAGGAGACAATCCAAGTATAGAGATTAACACAAGCAAAGGACTAGAGTTCAGAATGAGTGTGAGGAAACTAATGACTTTATTGTATTTGTGTTTCAAATGACTATGCAAAGATCAAGTGAATTGATGGCCCATTTAATTCCCCACTGGTTTGTAGAGGAGAATTAAATGCTAAAAGACTCAGTGTTGACAAAGGCAGAGTCATCCTTAAATGTTCCTTAAAGTGAACATTGTCCTTCTGTCAGAAGGCAGGATGCTTTTCTAGATCTAAAGACCACAATGCTAAAGCACCCTCCACTTTCCCCAAGGGAAAAGGTCCCTGAAATTACCATGGATATTAGTGATAAAAATAGATAATGTAAAACACTCAGACCAATGATCCATTCAGACCAGGATTCAGTCATTGAAAATGACACCAAGGAAGGACATTACTGTCTTCTGTGATCTCAATCTCAAAAGGTTAGGACTTGTACCCTAAACACTCTTAATTTCCTCCTAGTAGCCGATTATGGTGCCATAAAATATAAACTTACCTAAATTATTCTCCAACCAATTTGTATTTTCTGACAGCATCACCTCCGAGGATAATACATTCTATGTGTTTACTGCCCACTATATTAAGTCATAGTAATACCCCCTTTCACTTCTCCCAAATTAAGTCTCTCCTTCAAGCTTCAAGGGATGCCCCTAATTTCTGATATTCCAAGACATTGTGAACAAATCCATATTCACGTAATTAGAATTTCTCTTGGCTTTCACCTTTCTAAATGGAAGACTGTTGAACCTATCCTTACATTAAATATTTCTTCTATTTGTTTATTCTTGTGGATCTCTTCTGGTGCTTTCTTAACACCACTTCTTGCTGGCTGCAGTTCTTTATCATCATCATCATCATCAACATCCTATCAGATTCTTCTTATTAACTTCATCTGATTCCCTTAGCCTTACCTGCCTCAGAGACCCTCAGCTGCTTGCTCCATCTCCAGCTATCTTTGTGGCAGATGAACTGACCTAAACCAGCATGGAACCAGGCAGTTCCTGCCTAGGAATGACAGACCTCCACCTTGGCTGGGGACTTACAACCCGGCTAACAAGCTGGACCCCTTGAGTCCTGGCATCTCTTACAATGTCTGGGTCAGATGGAGCACCACATTTTAGGGTGTGAGATCTAGCTTGCCGAGTGGCCACTGCAGGGGCCAGGAGATGCAACTCCGCAGCACAGGGAAGGTAACTCCTTGGTACAGACTTTGACCAATGAGAAACAGAAGACGGGAAGGAGCCAGGCAGATAATCTCCCCTTCCTCCCTTCCACAGACTGGTCCAGGGAGTGGTGCAGCCGTGTCCAAAAACTCCCCGTGTGGCAGAGCCAAATGTGTGCGCCAGCCAGCTGGCCTGCTGTCTTCTGGCCGGTGTAATGGAGCCACGGCCATTACGGTAATGTGTCCTCTCACATCTCTTCTCAGTCTTCCCTCTCTCATCCCCCTCCTCCTCACTTTTGAGGTCCTTGCCTTGTAAATAAAGCATCAGAAGTTGCTTCTTAGGTCCTGTTTTCTTGGGAATTTGAGCTAAGGTAATCATCAAGAATACCATTAAAGGCTGACCAAGGATCTAGTGGCTTCTGGGTTCTGTGATAGGTTGTAGTGATACCATACCACAAGGAAAAGGACAGTGTGACTGGAGATTCAAGATACAGACAAGAAAAGGTAACGTTTTAAAGCTACCATATGCCCCACGTCAAAAAAAGAGCACACACAACAAAGATCAAAGGCATGAAGAGGGGTAAACAATCGTTGGAACTGTCAGACAACCTTGTGTAGGTAGGTCATTAATTATGTGGGCAGCAAAGAATGAAGCTTCAAGTGTTTACAAAAGTTACCTTTCCATTCCCTCACCTAAAGCTTCTCTCTGAAATTCTACTGGCTTGACACAAACTATTAACATGTTAAATTAAAACTTCTGAAGTGTTCATTTCTAGAATACCCCATGGTTAATGCTTTTTATTCTAAGAAACACCCACTTATCGTCTCCCTGATATCTAAGCCCACTCTTCACCCATGTCACAGTGAAGAATTTCTGCCCTTCTGCCCATACCAGTGCCTTCTCCACAGCTTCAGCACATCTGACCCACTGCATCTGGGTCTGAAACCCAGGATCCTAACCACCATACTGTCCTTCAGTTCTGGATATGACTTTGTATCTATTCACTGACCGTCTATTTATAAGCACGTCATCTCTTTCTTGCAGGAATAAGAAGGAATAGAGGCCCAGAGGTCCATTCCGCATATCCCTGGGCATCCCTGACAGTTACCCAGGCAATCCAGTGAGTCAGGCTGCTCATACAGGAGCCATCTGACATATTCAACCCCCAGTTTTACAATTCCACTCTCAAGTTCTTTCAAAGCTATCGGATGGATGGCATCCCATTTTGATGATTTATTTAAACAGTTTGTCAGGTCAACCACATCCTGTACGCATATGATTCAAAACATAAATGTTTGCTGTAGATGTAATTTTTCATGTCAACTTCTGCACCAACAGAAAATGACCTTTATTCCAGAGCGATGCAATTTCTTTACAAATAGTAACTTGCAATGCCCTGGTGAAGCAATCATTAAGTTCTAATAAAAAATATAATAACATAAATGTAATGTTTAATTGAACAGCAGAAACGGTTTGGAGGCCTTCAACATTTCTTAATTGCAACTCTACATGAGAATTTAAGGTTATTCACAAAATTACTTGCCATTAGATGAATTTGAACAAATAATGCACTTTTGAAGAAGAGTCATAATTTCAAAGTACAATATAAAAAGAAAACAAAGAAGAGGTATTCATCAGATACCTTGTATCTTTGTACAAGCCTCTCCAGAGAATCTTTCTTGAATCTGTAAGGTATACTCTCCCCAGATTTTCTTATTATGCACAATAGGAACTCTATGCCTGGGACTGGCCTTTCCATAGTGAATTCAAAAACTGCAAACACACGTTTAATATTTGCTTAATTGAATCAAAATTCTAAAAGTCAAACATTATGAGGATAGAGTTAAATTTTTCCCCTCAAATTATCCATATATTGTTTTCAAAAGTCAAGTTACTTTTAAATTTGAAAATATTATTTGTGGAAAATATTATTCCACAAATTTGAAAACATTATTGCCCTTAGTTCGAAGAAGGCACTGGCACCCGACTCCAATACTTTTGCCTGGAAAATCCCATGGGTGGAGGAGCCTGGTAGGCTGTAGTCCATGGGGTCGCAAAGAGTCGAACGTGACTAAGCAACTTCACTTTCACTTTTCCCTTTCATGCATTGGAGAAGGAAATGGCAACCCATTCCAGTGTTCTTGCCTGGAGAATCCCAGGGATGGAGGAGCCTGGTAGTCTGCAGTCTATGGGGTCGCATAGAGTCAGACACGACTGAAGTGACTTAGCAGCAGCAGCAGCAGCAGCAGCAGCATCGCCCTTAGTTTGAGGAACTCATAGTACCACTGCTATTTTTAAAGTTGACACAAGTCTGATTGTATGCATATTAGCTCAATACAAGATCCTGTTAGCAACTCCTAAATTAAAATCTTGAAGAAACATCTGTGATAAAATGATTCTTCTCTTTCCTCTGTGATTTCAACAGCATGTTTATGCTCTTTAGGTATTAGATAAGAACCAAAAGTGCCCTTAGGGGGCACTTGAGAGAAAGAGTTATTTCATTTTCTACAATGGATTGAAGAGAAACTGGAGAAGTGGATAGAACTAGCAACTCAACCCAGTAAAGTCTGGATCGGCCACTGACCTGAGGACATTGCAATCACTTGTCTCAGCTCTGAATATAATATGAGGGCTGTAATTTCTCATCAGCATGGATTAGGAATATGATAAACAGTCAAAAAAGAAGTGTCAGTGTAAGAACAGAGAAAGAACCAGCAGCCTGTTTGTCAGAGGTAGAAAATGAGCTCCAAGGAAGGATGGTGCCACCGTTATGCTTTACTAGCAGGTCAGTGAGCCCAACTAGACCAGCAGGGGAAGATGCCTCATTTCACCAGCTGATAGGATTATCTTACTAGGGAAGGAAATTCATGAATAGCCTTCAGGAAATATAAAAAATGCCAGTAAGCATGTGTAAGGGATGAAAGTATAACTTCCAGGGATATATAATCATTTCCTTCATAGAACAAATTGATCCAGGGGAGAAATTTACATTCAGAATGTTGAGAACCAGATATGAATGAAAGAGATAATTATAGTTTCAGCATCAAGTTAAAAATCAGTTTAAAGACACAGAAATAGGTTCGGATGCAGAAGTAAAACTGGACAGCAGCTTTTGTAGGATCTGAGGATCCCGGCAAACAAGGAAGCAGGTTGTTAGAAAGGGTCTACGTTGCTACCAGACCTGGAAGCGCCTGTCAACCCAAATCTCCCTCAGACTGGGAGTCAGGATGTCTGTGTAGAGTATGCACTGAGGAGAGAGCTGAGTAAAGGAAAAAACAGGGCTTCCCTGGTTTTGCATCCACCTGACCGTGCAAGGGACACGAGTTTGATCCCTGTTCCGGGAAGATCCCACGTGCCATGGAGCAACTAAGCCCACGCACCACAACTACTGAGGCTGCACACCTAGAGCCTGTGCTCTGCAACAAGGGAAGCCCTGCAACAAGAGCCCTCACATCCAAACAAAGAGTAGTCCCTGCTCTGCACAACTATTCATAAGGCCCATGAACAGCAGCGAAGACCCACCATGGCCAAAAAATTTAAAAAAAATTTTAACTCTTAAAGAAAAAACATAGGAAAACAACAACAAAAAAGCACCTGCCATTTGCTGCGCCCCAAGAAGGTGTTAAAAACCATATTTCTTTCTCCTCATTGTGCCTCTGTCTTTTAATGTTAACAAGAATCTTGCTGTGTGAGTACTATTAGCTCCATTTCACAGATGAGGACACCAGTTAACTAACTGGCCCCAAGGTCACAGAACTTGTGAACAGACAATCTCATTCATGGCTAAACCTTATTTTGCAAACTCAGCTTTTTTTTTTTTTCAAATTCATTTGACACTTTCTAATGTTTCTTCCTATTGAAATTCCTTTTTTAAAACAGTCATCTTGCCATGCTTACCAAAGAAGACCAGGGATAAATCTTGTTGGATAGGTTGGTCTATGTAACCCTGGTCAGAAGACCCCTCCAGAGTGGCCA
>NW_011494861.1:18554999-18579410 GCF_000754665.1 Bison bison bison
TAATGAGCAGCACAAAAGCAATATGGTCCTCGTCCTCAGGAAGACAACTGCATGGCAGGAAAAATGGCGTGGCACCCACATAATGCCTACACGCTTAAAACTCTCCCTGTGTACTTACTGGCTAATGATTTAGGGCCTGGAAACTGTGATGTGTCACCTCCTCACGTAGAAGCATCACCCTGCAGGTCAGCAGATGGTGCTTTGTCACCTGCATTGAGGTCCCTGAGCTGGGAACGGGTTTTCTGCACCCACCAGAGTTAGCCTGGGTGAGGACCACCCCCTTCAGGTAATGCTCTAAATCCTCAAGATGCAGCTCATTACGGACCCTAGCTCGTTAAGGCCTATCACACACTGTCAAGGGTAATTAAATCAGGGATTAGTGTCACCCAGAGAGCTTGGCAGAAGCCTGGTCCATGTTAAAGTGAGTGACTCTGAGTGGTGAGGGCAGACAAGGTTACTGTTGGCTCCCAGCAGGGAGCCTCCTCTGAGGCTGGCAGGGGCTGGCGGTTAGGTCCCTTGAGCAGAAGAAAACTACGTATTTCGTTTTCCTCACACGTTCTCTACTCTGAACCCCGTTTTGCACTCATTGGATTTCTTTTTAATTAAACTACATGACATTTCACTCTCAAGATTCTATTTAAAAACACCTTCCCCTCAATTCACCAGAAGTTGTTCTTGTCCATCTTCTCAGATGGATAGAGCAGGCTGTGTGGTCCTTGGTATCCATTAACTCGCTATCTGTCTGGAGTACAGTGAAATGTGCCTCTCACATACCTCATGTGGAAGTGTAAATTAATGCAACCTTTCTGGAAAGCAACTTGGTATTATCTTCTAAGAACTTTAAAATTGCTCATATCCTTTTTGACTGAGTATATAATTACACTGCTGGGAATATATCTGAAGAAAACCATCAGAAATACAAAAGAGGTTTGTTGTACCAGAGATGTTCACTGCAGCATTATGTATAATAGAAAACAAATTGGAAACATCAGTATTATTTAGTAGAATACCAAACATTCATATGGTTAGAATATCATTGTTCATTTTATTCAGCAAATGTTTATTTACTAGGCACTAAGAAACAGAGGATGAGATGGTTGGATGGCAACACTGACTCGATGGACGTGAGTCTGGGTGAACTCTGGGAGTTGGTGATGGACAGGGAGGCCTGGCATGCTGCGATTCATGGGGTCGCAAAGAGTTGGACACGACTGAGCGACTGAATTGAACTGAACTGAGAATTTAGTGGTAAACCATCTATACCTCTCCACTGCCTTCTCAGAGTTTATAAAGTTAGTGTTTTTAAATGTTGATAATATGGGAATTTGTTTATATTAAAGTTTCAAATGGAAACCCAAGATTTGGGGACTTCTCTGGCGGACAAGTGGTCAAGACCTCGCACTTCCAATGCAGGGATTGAAAGTCCGATCCCTGGTTGGGAAACTAAGATCTCACATGCTATGTGGCATAGCCAAAAAAGAAGAAATTATATCTACATGTCAACAGGGTTACCTGTTTGAAGAAGTTAAGAGCAATTTTTTTTCTTTTTTATGCTTTCCTGTTTATTCTGAGACAAATATTATGAACACAGATTGCTTTTTTTGCATGGGTGCTCAGTCATGTCCAGCTCTTTGCAACCCCATGGACTATAGCCCACCAGTCTCCCCTGTCTGTGGAATTATCCAGGCAAGAATACTGGAGCGGGTTGCCATTTCCTATTCCAGGGAATCCTCCCGACCCGGGGACTGAACCCACATGTCCTGCAAGTCTCCTGCATTGCAGTCATATTCTTTATCACTGAACCACTGGAGAAGCCCGTGAGTATACATTACTTTTATAATTGAAGGAGGTAGAGGAAATATTACATTTCTAAAAACATGCACACAAACAAAAATATATAAAGATATCCAACTCCTTCCCCCTCTGAGTAGGAAATGTGATTCTTACCTTTGCTAAGAAGACTCACTTCTTTCAAGCTACCAATTACTATCTTCCATTTGGATTTAATCATCACCAAGGAGCAATGACTGGGAGCAATGACTGGGAGCAAATGAAGTCACCAAAGAGGTATGGTGACAGTTTGCTTTCCCCACGCTATAGTTTTATTCATGTGGTTTTGTGATTCCCTATGTCTCCTACTGACCCCAACATCTCCTAATCTCACTCATCAGAAGGAAAGTGCAGGTATGCAAGCAACAGGAGTTCAGTTCCTCATTAAGATCATAATTCCAACAAAATATTAAATATAGGAGTCTGGAAGTATTAGTCCAGAATTCTCCTGAGGACCAAGTATAAGCCAGGAGAGAGCTGGCTCTCTGGACTCTAGAGCCCTGATGGAAACAGTGCTGATGTCATTCCTCTCTGAAAGCCACCCAGTAGACTGCCTTGGTATCTGTTCTAGTGCTTGCTAAGCAGACTGCCTGTGTTTAACAGGTGTAACTGCTATACTGCCAACAAAGCTGCTCATTGAAGACCTGGAGTCATGTGTGTTTGCTTCTACACATTCCAAGTAGGATTGTAGGTGCTGCTAGATATTCATACCCAAAATGAGAAGAGGGTAAACAGATGAGGGAGATGTTCCAAGGTTGGGATACTCCCTCTCTAAGTCACCTGGCTTGGGGCAGATTTCCCCGCAGCTGATCAAACAGTCCACTTTTAAAGACAGCTTTTAGGGTGGCCTTAATATCCTAGAGCCACGAACATCTGTGCTCATCCTATTGGGCCTTGTTTTTAATCACACACATCAATTAGTCATCCAGCTGAGGTACATGCAAGGATACCTAAGTAACTGACCTAGGTAATAATCAGAAGAAGAAGAGCTATTCATCAGCAATTACATGCTAGGCAATTTACAGTTTCTAAGCTTCCCCACCATCCAAAGAATACTCCATCCCAGGGAAGTTAAATAAATGGATGACAATCACCCACAGACTGAATTCACAACAGGTTCTGATTGGGTACAAAGCCCAATCTCTTCTCTTTCCACCAAATTCTGTGACCTCAAAAAAAAACTGTTTTTTTCTGAGACTGGAACATTTCTCCTCTACCTAACAAAATACACCATAAAAAATCCATGTGTTATGTAAGCATACTACCCTATAATCCAAACACCTCATCACTGCCTCTCTCTTCCCTCTAATTGGTGATAGGAAAGCAAGAATAGTATGGTCAGAACTTAACAACAGGGCAGGAATGGGGATTCTTTTGTGATGAATATAACTTGCATGTTGAATACCATCAGAACAAAGGTGAACGCCATTATTCTTGCCTGCAGTCCAGCAAACATAAACACTTAAACATCTAATAGTAATTTATAGGAAAGCATCTCTGCTTATCCAAATGGATGAGTTCACAGGTTAGCCCTGTAAAGGTCAGTTATTTTTTATTTTTGAGGTGGGGAAAGTGAGACATAAGAATGTGACTGATTTTCTACAGACAACACACTTCTGAGGGCTTCCCAAGTGGCTCAGTGGTAAAGAGTCCTCCTACCAATGTAGGACATGCAAGAGACATGGGTTCAATCCCTGGGATGGGAAGATCCCCTGGAGTAGGAAATGGTAACCCATTCCAGTATTGTTGCCTGAAAAATCCCACGGACAGAGGAACCTGGCAGGCTACAGGCCATGGGGTCACAAAGAGCTGGACATGACTGAGCAGCTAAGCACGCACACATGCACACGCTTCAGAAAGCTGCATGGGGGTAAGGAATAGGTCCAGCTGCTTTCGTTTATATGCAGTTTATTCATATACTGAGTTATTCAACAAACTTATTCTGAGTACCTACCACATATGAGATGCTAGGGGAACAAAATCATATGTGCCTAGGATGGTGCTGTGCCCACAGAAGTCACCCAGGGACTGTGCCTTGAAAACATTTATTGATTGCAGATAAGAGTGGCAGAAATGAGGGCACCGATGTCTGGATCTACAAATTCCGATCTATTGCTCTAACACCTACAAAATTCATCATTCCGTGTACGAAGGTGGCCTCTGAGCTTCCAAGGAGCGCAGAGATCCACAGATTAGCAATGGATTGCAAACATAAGACTGTCATTTCATCAACACTAAACGGGTTACACTTTCATTCTACTGAGTGCCTTCTTGCCTCTGAAACGTGGGCCCGGGAAAGCGGTCGCACCTCTCTGACCTCTGCGCCACTCATTATCCACTGCTGCTCCATCTCAAAGGTCTAATCAGCTCTTACGGTTCTGATCTTGTTAGAGAACACTGGTCTCCTGCCTAATTCACTACTGGGCACAACCTCGCAGGAGTTGAGAATCACCAGGTGTCTAGATTCCAACCGGATACCCTCGTTCTGTTCCTGATGTGGGTCCCCACCCCACCAACCCAAGGACTGAATTTAGGTCAACACTAAATTGCTACCTGTCAGTCTTACTACTATTCAAAATGGAATAATAAGAGCTACCCTCCCTAATACTTTAAAGGAATACAAAGGGGATTTATGGTCTGATGTCTGCAAAAATCCTCACAGAAAAATCCTGTGAAAAACAATGGATTTTTATGGCTTAAAATATTGATTTTTTCCCCTCAAATTTCAAAAACGACTACACTGGATGCTACTATAGAATGCAAAGAGGAAATATCAAGAATGCATAGAGAATGGAGAGGAAACTTTAGCAATAATAACCACTCTTTGGTAAAGAATCTGCCTGCAATGTAGGAGACATAAGTTTGATCGCTGGGTTGGGAAGATCCCCTGGAGAAGGAAATGGGAACCCACTCCAGTATCCTTGCCTGGAGAATCCCATGGACAGAGGAGCCTGGCGGGCTACAGGGGGTCACATGGGGTCACAATAGAGTCGGACATGACTGAGCAAAAAAACAACAACAAGAAGAGGTAGAATCATTATTTTCAAATGAGTTTTGAGAAACGTCTTAGGAATTCCCAGAGGGCTATCCAAAGGTAACCATAATGGTTAGTAATAATGATGACTGAAAAGCAACAAGATGCCAGGGAAGACCTTGAATAAGCAAATGAATAAGGAGGAGTTTCAAGTAAAGGAAGGCCTAGGTCTCCTCTCTCCCTCCTCGCCCTCTCTCACCGCCCTCCAGTGCAGTATTAATAAAAGAGTTCCCTGGGGTCCTAAGACAACCTTTGCTGCATGTGGAGGGGCAGGAAGTTGTGCTGACTGCCACAGGAGACTGGTTTGGCTATGTTGCCTGTGTCTCAGCAGCAAGGAGTGCCAGTTCACATTAAGCTCTGTGCATCTCGTCACATCAGCCGTGGCCCTGAGCCAGCATGTGATGGGTGCTGGGACTCAGCATCTGTGACCAAAGTTAGAGCCCATCTCAAGGAGTACGCTCACCAAATGAAAACGGCACCTGCTTCTCCTGCCAGTAGCCCACCACCAGTCTCCTGCCCACCCAGCCCTGCTTCCTGCATCCCCCAGATTTACTGCCAAGAAGGCAGGAGGCATCAGGACAAAGGATGTGAGCAGTGATGACCATCAGCCTCCAAATGACAGAGACATCTCAGCTACAGCACACTTCACAGGGACCACAGCCCACTTGTTTCTAAAAAGAGAAATTCAAGACCCAACAGCTATGAAAGATGGCGCAGCACTGCCAGAGTGGGGAAGGTGTGGGCACTGGGCTGGACACAGACATCTGGTCACCACGCTCTTTCCATGACTGCCCTAGAGTCTGCAGGCCTCACTTTCGTCATTTATAAAATATAGGCTCAGATTCAGTGACCTTTAAAATACTTCCAGCTTTAACATTCTAAAAATTTGTCACTCTGGGTACACCCAGGGCCCAGCAACACCCGTGTGTATAGTGTGTATAACGATAGCTTATTAGACATGGAATGTCCTGGTCCCTACCCCGGAAATACTTAAAGAGACCCTGCATTTTAACAGTATCTCCAGGTGATTCATATGCACATTAAAGTTTTACAATTATTGTTCTAGAATATTTGATCACAGGTTTATAGAGAATCATCCATCCTAACTTGAGAATTATAAAGCAAAACAAATGCCAGACTAGATGACCTGTCTTCTTTAAAAAGTATCACTGTAGCTCATTAATAGGACCTGACACTGTGCTTTAAAACTTGTCATTGAATTAAACCTTATCCCAGGCTTTGACTCGCTGTTTTACTCAGAGCAAGCGCCCCGTGCCTCAGAAGGCACCACTGTAGTCCCAGTGCTTCTCAGGCAGCGTGTCCTCTTTTGAACATATCTCCACTGCCTTGCTTAAAGGTCTTAGTGCATTCGGTAAATATTTCAACAGAACAGCCTTCACACACGTGAAAACACAATATTATATGAGGTATCAAATAGCAGTTTTAGGCAAACCTCCCTTTCTGGATGCAACTACCCGATTGTAACAGGACTAAATCTGCAGGTGGAGTGGCTCTGTTTACCAACCCAGGGGTTCGTGTGTCTAACAGTAATAGATGATTCCTCTCTTTCTTGTTAGGTAGCCCTGTGCTGCAGAACATTCACGTGGAAATGGACATATCTGGCCCCTGCACTTACAGAATTAAAAATGGTTATATGAGAGTGTCTAAATGCCAGCACTACTGACGTTTCGGACCTGACAATTCTTTGTTGCGGGGGCTGTCCTGTGCATTGGAGGTTGTTTAGCAGCATCTCTGGCCCGTATCCACCAGATGCCTGAAGCAGTCACCGTTCAGCTGTGGCAGCCAGGATGTCTCCAGACATTGCCAAACGTTCCTTGGGGGAAGGGGGGTACAATCACTCCTGGTGGAGAACCACTGGACTAGAAAACACTAGTGAGGACTACCCGGAAAGCATAAGGAAGACGTCTATGAGGATGTGACTGGAAACAACCACAACACACACGCTGAGCAATTATATTAATGGTGAAATAAACAATGAGGTATTCATAACACATGCAAGTCAACAGGCCGGGGAGGACAGGAGGAAGGATCAAGTGAGATCCATGACCCAGAAAGGAGAACCCAAGGGGAACAGGCTACCTCTAATTCCAGCAAACACCTCATATTGAAGAGCAGAGTTCCTGATTACAGGCTGTTTCTCAGCCACAGACATTATTAACAAAGATGGAAGTAATGTCAGAGACAAAGAAGAGTTCAAGGATGTCAGACAAGAAGGGCTGTAACAGTATACTGTTACAGTATTTGAAGTATACTGTTACAATACTCTGAAGTATTAGTTCTCAGAGGCAGGTGTGCTGCACAGAGATTCATAAAATCTACAGCTGGAATGGGCCTTAGATTCACCTCCTCCAATGCCATCATCCTGCACATAACCCAGAAAGGCAAATGCACTAGTCCAAGTTACAGCTACCTCGAGGCGGAGTGGGGACACTTGTCTATGGAGGCGCAGGCTTGGTGTTGGTCTCTGTTGCCCAGCACCCAGAGCAGGGCCTGGAGAATCCTGAGGACCAGGGACGGTTGAGTAGTCAAAGTGAACCTGGATCTCTGGCCGCACAGCCTGATACTCTTCCTGCCATGCCCCTCTACCTGCTGGGACTTAAGAGGCTTTTTAGAGTATGGCAAGTCTGTTGGTGAAATGCTAATTAAAATAGCATTCTAGTGTACTGGAAAACATAAAATGTGCATCTGTGGGTCTTCCAATAGAAAATGAGAGGAATAGGGTTGAGAGAGGTTAAGATACCTCACCCAGGGGAGAGTGAGTTGTATGCCTTCCAGGGTATAGGGGCAGGGAATAGAGGCTAGAAATTAAAAAGAAGGTTTAAGTGTTAGTCACTCAGTTTTGTGCCCGACGCTTCAATCCCATGGACTCTAGCCCGCCAGGCTCCTCTGTCCGTAAGATTTCCAGGCAAGAATACTGGAGTGGGTAGCCATTCCCTTCTCCAGGGGATCTTGCCGACCCAGGGATCAAACCTGGGTCTCTTGCATTACAGGCAGATACTTTACCATCTGAGCCACCAGGGAAGCAAGGCTGGAAGATGCCTATCACACCAGTACTCACTTCTCTATTCAGTACCTGCCAGCCACCTGAGCAAGTTCCAGAACCCAGCCCAGGTCAGCTCTCCCTGGGAGAAGAGGGAACAGAGCCATGGAGAAAGAAGAGATGCCCCTTTTGAAACAGTCATATCTTATAACCTTAAAAACGCTAAATTTTGGTTTATGTTCAAGGTCAACCTTGGAACTGACAGATTGGGATTTCAGAATTTTCCTGCTCCAGAAAATCTCTCTGCTAGGGGAGCACTCTTATCATGAGACCAAAGTTTCTTATACCACCATAAACCAAAAAGGCTTAAAACATAACTGCTGGTTGGGCTAACACATTAGCTAAAATCCAATCTCATTCAAGTACCATCAGTTAATAAAAAAGCATTAATTGGGGCTTCCCTGGTGGCTCAGTGGTAAAGAATCCACCTGCCAACGCAGGATACTCGGGTTTGATCCCTGTCCAGGAAGATCCCACATGCCACAGAGCAGCTAAGCCCATGCACTACAACTGCTGAGCCTGTGCTCGAGAGCCAGGGAGCTGCAACTGCAAAGCCCATGTGCTGCATCAACTGAAGCCCGCATGCCCTAGAGCCCGTGCTCTGCAACACAAGAAGCCACCACAATGAGAAGCCCGTGCACCTCAACTAGAGAGTAGCCCCATTTGCCGCAATTAGAGAAAAGCCCTCAGAGCAGTGAAGCCCCAGCATGGCCAAAATAAATAAATAAAAATCATAATTGCATCAGATCCTTTACAGTTTTTGTGGTGGGATGGAAGCAAAGTCATTGAGGAATCTCTGGTTGCTGAGGAGGGGAAGAAAGAGGGAAAGCACAGAAAGAAAAGGCTGTGGATCCAGATAAATTTAGAACACTTGGTCATTTTGCTGAGCCAACAGGGCTCCCTCTTCAACTGGACTGGGACAAATAGCTGTGTCTCAAGGTGGCTTTGTCATGCTAATGAACCCAGACAGCTCTGCTTCCCAAGATTTAGAGGAGGTTTTGTGAGTTTGTTAGAACCAAGCTGAGCTTCCTTAGAAAGCTTTTCATTAATCAGGATATCACTGAACAGAACCAGTACTTGGGAGCCACCCGATTAAAGGCAGAGGAGAAGGTGCAGCCTGGGTGGCGTCCAAGTGGATCTACAACATGAAGCACCGCCTCAGTGCTGGACATTGTGCCAGCTTCCTTACAAAAGTGATTTCTAGCACTCTTACGAGAAAAGCATTATCTGGACAACGCAGATGAGGCAGCCAATGTTTATGGGCTTTGAATAAAACTGGGCTGTGGTCATTTAATGAATAACTGCTGGAGTCTCTGACACCAAAGTTCAGGCTCTTTCTACTCCACCATGAAGAAAAGCTAGAAAGAAAAAGGACAATCCATTGAAAAACCCTTCCCGATGTGAATCACAAAAAGCACTCAGGATTTAGTGCATCTCGGCAAATGAGGACTCCTGCATTTACTCTGTAACTGTTGAGCATCTTTGATGAGCAGAGTATTGTTCTGGGCTCCAACAAAAGACACATGGGAAATACTGCTTCCTAATACGGGCTTGCCATCGAGCCGGGAGGAAAAATGAACACAGAGCAAATACTTAAGTCACATAAAATGATGCACGTTAGATAACAAGGACTGTGGGACTTTGGAAATGAGAGATGTCTATGTGAGACAGTGTAATTAAGGGAAGCTTTTATCAGAGAGACGCAGGCTGTTCTCTTAGAACTAATAAACTTTTAAATAACTTTTAGTATTTCAGGAAACAGAGAAGTAGAAAAGAACATCCCAGACAAAAACGAAGTGATATGAACCAAGTCAGGACCACGACAGGTGTCCTGAACAGGAGCTCAGAGCTTGAATCCATGAAGGCACTTCGGATGCAATGATGAGCACAGCCGTGCTGGAGAACAGATACTGTGGAACTGACAGAATCTTGAATGTCAGAAAGTCTATTGGGAATGAAGGAAAAACCTAGTGAGTTTTTAAGATTTATCTGATACTATTTATTATTCTAACTTGACAAGTAGAGTTTTACTAGACTTTTCAAAGTGGACAGAGATCCAATGGCTTCATCTACAGAGAACAGCCAGAGGGTATGATAAAGCCAGGAAAACTCTACTCATCTTTCTTGTTAACCTTCCAGGGGTCCCACTGAGAATCCCAACAAAATGAGTCACAAGTCCTTGGTCTGTTCCATCTAAATATCCCAAGCACTTTCACTACTTTATCAGGGTATTTTTATCACCTAAAAATAAATCTTTTTAGGAGAGTTTTCCATATATAGCTGAGAGCATAGAAAGGAGACAGGTGTGCATGCGTGCTCAGTCAAGTCCGACTCTTTGCAACCCCATGGATGATAGCCCACCGGACTCCTCTGTCCCTGGGATTTCCCAGACAAGAATACTGGAGCAGGTTGCCATTTGCTTCTCCAAGGGATCTTCCCAAGCCAGGGATTGAACCCGAGTTTTCTGCATTGGTCGCAGATTCTATATCACTGAGCCACCTGGAAAGTCCCTAGGAAGGAAACAATATACTTGTAAATGAGCTAAAGTTCACTAACCACCAAGTGAGTGAGAGTGTCTCAAAAACAACTGCCATTTTAAGCTCATTTTTTGTCACTCAGTCATGTTGACTCTTTGCGATCATTAGGACTGTAGCCCACCAGGCTCCTTTGTCCATGGGATTTCCCAGACAAGAATACTGGAGTAGGTTACCATGCCCTTCTCCCAGGGATCTTCATGACCCAGGAATCGAACATGCAGCTCCTATGTCTCCTGCATCACAAGTGGATTCTTTACGTGCTAAGCCATTGGGGAAGCTCCAATTTTTGTCGCAGTTGGCCCCAGTCAGGCAGAATCATGAGAAATAAACATATAACTCCACTGGCACCTTTAAACATGTAACTGAACAAATGAATGAATGGATGGATTCCATCACTGTGGTGATGCTAGAGGTACCTGTGGCATAAGAAGAAATATGTGTTGGTCTCTGCCACTTGTTCCTGAACCAGAGCTCCTAAAATTCTTATAATATCCTGAGTGATGAGGGTAACAGGAGTGGCACACCGAACTCCTAAATCCTTTGGAATTTTCTGGGTTTTGGAGCATCTTTTGTTCTAGTGAGGTGACTCTTGGTGGTCTCCTGTGTGGGAACTGGTCACTAAAAAGAGGAGGCCATGATTCGATGCTTGGCACTTTCAGCCCTACTCCTTGTCTTCTGGCAAAGGGAAAGGACCTGAAGATTGAGTTAATTATCAGTGATGCCCACATGGTGAAGCCTCCATTTAAAGAATCCCTGAAGTGGGACTTCTGTGGTGGTCCAATGGGTAAGACTGTGGCTCCCAATGCAAGGGTCCTGGGTCCATTCCCTGGTCAGGGAACTAGATTCCACATGCCACAACGAACAGTTCACATGCTGCAACTAAGACCCAGTTCCGCCAAGTAAATAAATAAAAGATTTTTTTTTAATCCCTAAAGTACACCATTTGAGGAGCTCGTGGATGGTGAGCATTCATGTGTCAGGAGAGAGGTGCACCACACTTTCAAGAACAGACACCCCTGTGCTTGGGACCCTCAGGCTCCATCTTGTGTACCTCTTCCACCTGTTTCCTCTATTCTTCATAATAAATAGGCAAATTTTAGTGTTTCCCTGAATTCTTTGAGCTATTAGAGTAAATTATTGAAACCGAGGAGGGGGCTTTGGGAACCCCAATCTATAGCTGGTTGTTCAGAAGTACAGGTGACGACCTGGGACTTCCGACTGCATCTGTGGGGGCCGATCTTACAGGGTTGAGCCCTCAACTTATGGAGTTTCCAGTAACTCCAGGTAGTCAGTGTCATAACTGCAGGATACCCAGCTATTGTCCAGGGAGTTGAAAAACTGGTCAATGTGGGGGAAAATACCCACACATTTAGCATTAGTGTCGTGAGTAGGATAAAAGCTGTTTTATCAGTCTAATGCAATGAGAGTGTTTTTGAGAAGAATGAGAATTAAGCTAGCTAAAAATAGGTCTAAAAAATAGCTAAAAAATAGGTCTAGCTAAAAATGCACCATAGCTTGCATATATACAATGGAATATTACTCAGCCATATATAGGAATGAAATTGGGTCATTTGTAGAGATGTGGATGGATCTAGAGAGTGTTGTACAGAGTGAAGTAAGTCAGAAAGAGAAAAACATAGTATATTAACGCATATATATGGAATCTAGAAAAAATGGTATAGATGATCTTATTTGCAAAGCAGAAATAGAGACACAGACATAGAGAACAAATATATGGATACCAAGAGGGAAAAGAGAGGGTGAGAGGAATTGGGAGGTTGGGATTGACATATATACACTATTGGTGGTGGTGTTTAGTCGCTAAGTCACATCTGACTCTTTTGTAACCCCATGGACTATAGCCCACCAAGCTCCCCTGTCCATGGGATTTCCAAGGCAAGAATACTGCAGTGGGTTGCCATTTCCTTCTCCAGGGGATCTTCCTGATCCAAGGATTGAACCCGTGTCTCCTTCACTGGCAGACAGATTCTTTACCAGTGTGCCACCTGGCCTTTTAAACAACCTTCCCTTTTATGGGTGTGTCTGCTGCTGCTGCTGCTAAGTCGCTTCAGTCATGTCCGACTCTGTGCAACCCCATAGATGGCAGCCTGCCAGGCTCCCCCATCCCTGGGATTCTCCAGGCAAGAACACTGGAGTGGGTTGCCATTTCTTTCTCCAATGCATGAAAGTGAAAAGTGAAAGTGAAGTCACTCAGTCGTGTCCGACCCTCAGCGACCCCATGGACTGCAGTCTACCAGGCTCCTCCATCCATGGAATTTTCCAGGCAAGAGTACTGGAGTGGGGTGCCATTGCCTTCTCCAATAGGTGTGTCTACAGCCTCATAATTTTAGGTCATGTGAGCATTCTTTCTTCCATCAAAGCATCCCCCTAACATAGCCCCAAGCCTCCTGGTACAGAATGTTGTTGTTGTTCAGTCGCTCAGTCCTGTCTGACTCTGTGACCTCATGGACTGCAGCATGCCAGGCTTCCCTGTCCTTTACCATCTCCCAGAGCTTGCTTAAACTCATTTTCATTGAGTCAGTGGTACAGAGTGGATACCTTATAAATATTTTATGGACAAGTGCGTGAAAGAATCTCATAAGCACAAGTGCCCCAGTTTACCACTTTATGGAAAGCAAGGCTAACCTCCTTTACCCAGCATGTGGCAGCTCTCAGATACAGAACATTTTGCAAAAAGCATGGGCACCCTTCACTCCCCCATCTAAAATGTGTGTCCTTCCTCCATACATGGGGTCCATGGGCATCCACAGATGTGCCAGCTAACTATAGTTTACAATCATCCTATACTCTGTATTCCTTATATGACTTCTTTCATCAAAGTCAGGATTGTTTTCCCCATTGAGCGGATAGTGAAACCAAGAAACAGTGCAACTCTGTGTCCAGATATGCTAAGGTGAGAAGTCTTATTAAATGTAAAATGTTTGAGATTTCTCATGTACTTTGGTTATGAGCATAGGCTTGGGGTCAGATAGGCTAAAGAATGCCTCTCTGGTAGCTCAGTGGTACAGAATCTGTCTGCCAATGCAGGAGACACAGGTTTGATCCCTGGGTTGGGAAGATCCCCTGGAAGAGGAAATGGTAACCCACTCTGGTATTCTTGCCTGGAGAATCCCATTGATATAGGAGCCTGGCAGGCTGCAGTCCATGCAGAGTCGGACACAACTGAGCTACCAAACAACAACAACATTGCTGAAGAATGAATTGTGTCCACATTTTCCAGCTGTGTGACCTTGGGGAAACTACCCTTGTGAAGCCTTAGTTTCTGCCTTAGTAAAGTAGCAGTTATTTCATAGGATTGTTGAGATCATGGAGGTGATGGGTTAAGCACAGACCCTGGTACACAGTGAGTGTCCAGGATGGTGGGGACCCTCTTTTCCACTGGATCTGTTCTTCCGCGTGGGAGAGGTCTCCATCAGGCAGGACTGCTGGTCTCTCTCTGCCCGAGCACTCCCTGTGTGAGTGGTGAGTACGGGGAAACAGCTGAGCTGGCAGGACTCAGCCCCACCAGGCTTGGCTGTGTGTGTGTTTGAAGTCTGCAGGCCTGAGAAAAGTGCACCCTCTGCTGTGCTTTCCAGCAAGGCCAGCTCTACTTCCAGGCTTCCCTGGTGGCTCAGAGGGTAAGGCATCTGCCTGCAATGCAGGAGACTCAGATTTGATTCCTGGGTCAGGAAGATCCCCTGGAGAAGGAAATGGCAACCCACTCCAGTACGCTTGCCTGGAAAATCCCATGGACGGAGAAGCCTGGTAGGCTACAGTCCATGGGGTCACAAAGAGTTGGACACAACTGAGCGACTTCACTTTACTTCTGACATTCAGGAATGAAAGTTTAGCTGGAAAGAATGTCAGGCAAGCCTTTTGACCATCTCTAAGCCATGTGCCCCAGCATAGTTTCATCAGTAACAAAGGTGGTACTTTGGCCACTGATGCAAAGTACTGACTCATTGGAAAAGACCCTGATGCTGAGAAAGATTGAAGGTAGGAGGAGAAGGAGATGACAGAGGATGAGATGGTTAGATGGCATCACCAACTTGATGGACATGAGACTGAGCAAGCTCCGGGAGTTCATGGACAGGGAAGCCTGGTGTGCTGCAGCCCATGGGGTTGCAAAGGGTCAGACACGACTAAGCGACTGAACTGAAAGTCGGTACTTTCATAGTCAACTGCCTATCTCCTATCTCTGCTTCTCAGTTGGTCCTTAACTTGGGTGAAGAAGAGGAGGGTCATTCATTGGGTCCACTCACCCCCAACAATAAGTATTTCACCCATGGCACCTGGAGGCATAACCAGAGCCTAGCTGCATGCAGTACGTCTCACTGGATGGTAGGAAATGACGCAACACTGTGTCCGTGGTTACAAGACATTACAGGGCACGTAAGTGTAGTGGTTTACCTGCCAAGTTTGTGGGAATAAATAAGCCAGTTTACTGGATGCCCCTCATGGGTCCCGGGGGCAGTATCAGCGTCTACCAGACTAACGGCAGCGATAGGAGACAGTGCACTTCATTATAGCACGAACCCCGGCTCTAATGGTTATGCAGACATGCTCTGCTGACAGCTCCCTTTGGTCGTATTTATTCTGTAGCAATTGTTGTTTGAAGCAATAAAAATAATCATTACACATTGCCAGCAAATTTACAAATTCTGGGCAAGGTAGTCAGCATGTGGCCCAATCGTCAAATTTCCATTGTCTTTTTTTAAATGACACTTGTAATGCCAGTGGTTGTATGTAATGTGATAAGTTACACATTAAAAAATAAATAAATATTTTTTTAATAAAAGAATTTATTTTTAATGATTTAAATTTTTTTAAAAAGTGATTTTTTTAAATTAATAAACAAATAAGAGTCCTAGCAGAAACAGAGGACCAGCAGTACATATGCTTGATGTTTAGAAATCAGAACCCTTCTGTTATTCCTGAACAGCTCAGGAGTCAGGGTTACTTTGGAAGATGTGGAATGGTCTGGAAAGCCAGGCAAATATAAACAGAAAAAAAAAAAAAAATACAGAAGGCTGCCAAGTGGCAGCTACCAATCAAATATCCCATTATACATCACTGTCACTCTTCATGTCCAAGATGTTCTATAAAAAATAAAAATGGGGAAAAGCAAGGGCATCCGAAAGTCAGTGAAACTGAGTCTATTTTCCTTTTGGTTAAAAAAAAAATTCAAAAATACACCATGTAACAAAAAGTACTTTTGCATTTCTGGAGGTCACGATTTAATCAAACAGACTAGGTTTAACAGATTAATCCAAACAGATTAATCCAACAAGGAAAGTGGGGGACTTATTTAAGCCCTCTGTCTCACTAACTTTCACTAGCAACAAGAACATGCCTGGGAAAGCAGGGAGAAAGGAAGGAGGAAATACCAAAAGGAAGGCTGAGCTTCAGGACAAATTAGTTAAAGTGAGTTTGACTCCTAAGGGAGAAGAAACACTGAACTTCAGAAGAGAGATGTGGTCAGCAAATTCCCTTCCAGATTCAACACAAGTCCTCCTAGCCTTCTGCATGCCCTCATGACTGTCTAAACTCCTCAAATAGCTACCCAGCTCCAGAGTTCTTAGTAATCACCTCGGCACAGAACCTGGGAGAACATAAAACTGCCAGGCAGCTATGTGATTTAGATGGTGACCTGAAGATGAAGGCAGTTTTTGCATTTATATTGGGGAAAACCCATTAACTGGATAATTTACATTTCCCTCTCCAATCTCCCTCTGGTATGAACATTTCCAAGTTTTTGTCAATGTCCAGTCTTAGGAAGAACATTAACTTCCGTCATCACCACCATAATCATCAATCTATATTGTAATGTGAGGATTCTAGGGAAGTCAGCTTTGCTATGGAGATGGGCAGGGACATTATTCTAGTCTTGACCATCGTCAGCTTACTGGATGGAGAGCGCAAATCACTCAGGGGTGGCACTCAGAAGCCATAAAGCCTGCCCTGGGAAGCCAGCATCCCAGGAGTGACTCCCAAGATAGTAGGAAGACAGAAGTAAATTCTTAAAATGTCTAAGTCATGCAGTTACTTTGACAGAGAGTCCCAATGCCACTCATTCAAGTAATATCTTCCTGATTTAATTTTGCCATGTCCACCAACCACCTAAAATGGTAGTCACTTTCATGTTTTTAAACTAAAATTTACTTTAAATTTTTTGCTTAATCTGAATTTTTGTCACAAAAATCAATGAAATTATGAGTTTGAAATGCATTTTATTTTATAATATGCATATTTTCTAATATATGCTTAAATATTATATTTTTAAACAATAGGCCGTGTACCACCTAAAAATATTCTCATACCAATGAATGCTAATTACTTAATTTTGATCATTCATTACACTTGAGCAACATGTAAATTAGGAGAAGCTGAGTGAAGGGTGTATGAGCATTCTCTGAATTATTAATATTTTTGCAACTATTCTGCATGCTTAACATTATTTCCCAAAAATAAGTTATCATTTATTGGGCAGTGCTGACATTGAACAAAGTCCCACAGGTAAACAAAATGTCAAGTTTCTTTTCCTTTAGGTTTGGCTAGAACTTTTTAAAGTCCCAATGGAAATTATGGGTTATTACAAGTTTCCACAGAGTATAACTTACTGTTGATGAAGTCTTGAGAAATTCTGGAGCATGGTCTCTAAGCTAGATTACTGGACTAAATATGAACAGTACCTAAAGCTGAGACCAAAACAGGTCAGAAGCAGGAGAAGAGTCCAGAGGTTTGGTGTTATCTCTGAGCTGGTTTAACCCAATGGATAACAGCCCAGTGGTTTAGGGGCAACTGGTTCAATCTGGAGGGGTGTGTGTGTGTGCGTTAGTCACTCAGTGGTGTTCAACTCTTTGCAACCCTATGGTCTGTAGCCCACCAGGCTCCTCTATCCATAGAATTCTCCAGGCAAGAATACTGGAGTGAGTAGCCATTCCCTTCTCCAGAGAATCTTCCCAACCTAGGGATCAAACCCAGGTCCCAGGGAAGATCTTAGGAAGGTTATTGATCTCTCACTTCACATAAGGAATCCATATAGGGTATAATGAGATTGTGCTTGCTTCCCACAAAGACATTTTAGATTAGAAAAGAATTTCCCAGTTCAGTCATGTCCAACTCTTTGTGATCCTATGGACTGTAGCCCACCAGGCTCCTCTGTCCATGGGATTCTCCAGGCAAAACATACTGGAGTGGATTGCCATGCCCTCCTCCATGGGATCTTCCCAACCCAGGGAAAGAATCTGCATCTCTTACCTGGCAGACAGGTTCTTTACCACTTGCACCACCTGTGAAGCCTTCATATCATATTGGTATGCTACAAATGGATTACAGATGTGCTGTGATGTTCAGTTACCTTAGGGTAACTGATGGGGTCTAGTATAAGCCACGGTCCCTAAACCATCACCTGTAGCCATGAGAAGACACATATCATCATTTTTAGAGATCTCCTGCCATGGAAAAGTTTGTGAAGCTCTGATCTAGAATCTTTCAGAATGCCTTAAATCCCCACCTCTCTGAGACTCCAAGTATCTAATCCCCAGGATTGAGTAGTCCAGGACCAAGATTTAAGAAAGCTGGATTTTTCACTAGATTGCTTTAATCTGAAATCAACTTTCAGCTATTTCTCTGGTGGCAAATGAAGTTGAAAACACCTTGGATTTAGTCTGTGTATTAGAGTGGCTTGAACTCTTCCATGTGGCTCTAAAACAATAACCATGCCCTTTGCATTTAGTCTCAAGACCCCTGCGAAATAAGCCTAAATTGCTTTAAATGTCATAGTCTCTCATGACATATGTCTGTCATGACATAATCTCCTCTGTGACCTGTAGGTAATGATAACAGTGTATCTTCCAGGCTCACTGTACATCCAAAACTCCAAAGAAAGTGGCTGAACAAATGCACCTTTGAAAGCAATTGAGGCACCATGATTCAGAGATTCTTTTTTTTTTTAATTTATTTTTATTTGGAGGGTAATGTACAATGTTGTGTTGGTTTCTGCCATACAGCAATGTGAATCAGCCATTAGTCCCCTGATCACTTTTCCTTCCTGATCTCTAGAAACTCCCTGCATGGCTGAAGGGTACAGGGGCCAAGCATAGCACCTCTAATTGGTAGAAGTTATACTGTGTGTCTGGGGAAGGCAATAGCAACTCCAGCAGTGGTCCCTGGATAATCCCATGGACAGAGGAGCCTGGTAGGCTACAGTCTACAGGATTGCAAAGAGTTGGATACAACTGAGCACGCGTGCATAATGTGTGTACAGCTCTGCCCTCCAAAGGAACCACAAAATGCTCTTTGAAATTCAGTAACAAACACCTGGAGTAGAAGGAGGAGACCAGGAAACTTCTTTCATTCATTCATCAAGCACTAAAGTATCGACATGTACCAGCACTAGGCTCACAGGCTAGAAAAAACAGGCATACAAACTAATATGTTACTCTATAGGAAGGAAGGTAACAGATATATCACAGAAATTGTAAACCAAGCACTGTCCCACACATATGAAAGGTAATTAATTCTCCCTAGGATGCCAGGGTCAGTTCCCAGTTGAGGTGCCCTGTGAGGTCCCACACATATGAAAGGTAATTAATTCTCCCTAGGATGCCAGGGTCAGTTCCCAGTTGAGGTGCCCAGTGAGGTAGATCAATGGTTCTCAAACATCTTGTCTCAGCAACCCTTTTCATTCTTAAAAATTATTGAGAACAACACAGATCTTTTTGTTTATGTGGGTTAAATCTATCAATGTTTACCGTATTTGAAGCCAGTCTGAGAAATGTCTTGAGTATTTATTAATTCATTTGAAAATAGGAAACTCACTACATGTTAACATAAACAATATATTTTATGAAAAAAATACTGTTTGTGATAAAAGGAACAGTGAGAGGAGTGACACTGTCATACATTTTTTTTTTGCAACTTTTTAAACTATCAAGCTTAATAAAAGAGGCTTCTCATCTATACTTCTGCATTAAATACACCACGGCTTATTATTTTGGCTAAAGTATATGAAGAAAATAGATGGGGAAACAGTGGAAACAGTGTCAGACTTTATTTTTCTGGGCTCCAAAATCACTGCAGATGGTGATTGCAGCCATGAAATTAAAAGACGCTTACTCCTTGGAAGGAAAGTTATGACCAACCTAGATAGCATATTCAAAAGCAGAGACATTACTTTGCCAACAAAGGTCCGTCTAGTCAAGGCTATGGTTTTTCCAGTGGTCATGTATGGATGTGAGAGTTGGACTGTGAAGAAAGCTGAGCGCCGAAGAATTGATGCTTTTGAACTGTGGTGTTGGAGAAGACTCTTGAGCGTCCCTTGGACTGCAAGGAGATCCAACCAGTCCATTCTGAAGGAGATCAGTCCTGGGTGTTCTTTGGAAGAAATGATGCTAAAGATGAAACTCTAGTACTTTGGCCACCTCATGTGAAGAGTTGACTCATTGGAAAAGACTCTGATGCTGGGAGGGATTGGGGGCAGGAGGAGAAGGGGACGACAGAGGATGAGATGGCTGGATGGCATCACTGACTCGATGGACATGAGTCTGAGTGAACTCCAGGAGTTGGTGATGGACAAGGAGGCCTGGCGTGCTGCAATTCATGGGGTTGCAAAGAGTCGGACATGATTGAGCAACTGAACTGAACTGAACTGATGAAGAAAATCTTAGCCACACAGAGACAAAGTTAGAAAAGGGAGGAGTATTTTCATAGCCACTTTAAAAAATTGTGGACAGTCTCTGATACTATATCAAACCTCAGTAAAATATTACGAAAACTCTATATACTATCTTAAAGGTGCACTGCAGTTTGGAAATAGAAGCCATACATTGAACATTGAATTCATGCTTCAGCAAAACCCATTCCCATGTTGAAATCTGAACATACTGTTTTTACTCATTCATGGTTTTGAAACATTAGGCACTGGTCATTTCGAAAATATTGGCTAATGGATTTACACAGATCTTCCAACTGTTGGCACATTTCATTACACAATTTCAAAAACTCTCATTCATTAATAGCAGTGCTGGTCTCCAGAGAAAAGTCTATAAGTATTGGAAAGCTGTCAAGTTCACTGTGGCATTTACGAGTGTTTTTAAAATATTTTTTCTCTTGAAAGCTTGGACTTTACCATTAGCTACAAATATTGTCAGTCATTTTCCAAGCACACTTTGTTCATTTTCAAGAAAATGGCAGCCAAATATCTATTACAATTTCTATTACAAGTACCCAACTCTGAATAAATATAGTTTTCCTGTTCTTTCAGGCAAAAATTGTGGCACATGACAAAGGGAAATAGTTTAGCTTCCAACTCAAAATAATCACGCTTCAGCCTGGAGCATAAGTGCTGTACGCGTACTTGCCATTTTCAAGTTAGAATATTAAGAGGACATGTACTCAAGGGTCACTGTTTCATAAATTGCTCCATCTAGGATACCCCTAGCAAAACCAGATTAAAATAAAATAAAAACTATAGGTGTGGTGACAAGTGCAGTGACAGCTAGCATGGTTTGGTGTCACTGAATCGATTCCTGTTAAGGCATCTGCAGTTTGCAGGTTTTCCCACCACTGCTTATGTACCATCATCACTCACTGGAAAAGACAAATAAGATCTTTATATTATGAGGAAAGTAGTTTCCACTTCAAAAAGCCTCTGGAAAGGACCTCATCAATCCATGGGAAGAGCTGTGGAACACTTTGAGAACCACTGAGCTGGACTTGAAGGCTCCATAGGAATTAGCCCATGAAGTTCAGAGGAACCAAGTTCAACATACATTCACAAAGGACATATTCCATGCCAAACTAGCACTGTGCTAGAAGCCGAGGATACTGAGCTGAATAAGAAGTTGTCTGCCTTTAAGGAGCTTATCATATCATGGGATAAGCAAACAGGGAAGAAAGTAATTTAGAATAATAGTGTATTATAGGTATGCATGTGAGAATACAGGAAAAGGGCAAAGAATTTAAAAGAATGAAATAATGTCATTTACAGCAACATGGATGGAACTAGAGATTATCATACTGAGTGAAGTAAGTCAGACAGAGAAGGAGAAATATTGTATGGCATCCCTTATATGTGGAATCTAAAAGGAAATGATACAAATGAACTTATTTACAGAAACAAACTTAGTGAAGGAAGTTATGGTTGCTGGGAGTAAGGATGTGAGGAAGGGATAGTTAGGGAGTTTGGAATGGACAGGTACACACTTCTATATTTAAAATGGATCATCAACCAGGACCTATTGTATAGCACAGGGAATTGTGCTCAATGTTATGTGGCAGGCTGCATGGGAGGGGAGTTTGGGGGAGAATGGATACATGTATACGTATGACTCAGTCCCTTCACTGTTCACCTCAAACCATGACAATGCTGTTAATCAGCTATACCCCAAAATAAAAACTTTGAAAAAAAAAAAGGGCCGAGAACCCTCAGAAGAGGAGGTGGTATCTCAGATGTATACAGAATACTGAAAAGAATTAGGGGGAAATTTTAAAGAGATAAAAATAGGTCACCATTCCCAAAGAAGGAAGTAGAGCTGTTGAGGTGACTTTGAGGTGTCCTCCTCAATTTCCTTCTCCCCATCCAGTCTGGAATTTTGATTCCAGCTCCAGGAATGGGCCCTGAGTAGCTGTTATTGACTGGTTTATTGCTCCTGTCTTGATACAGGAGATTGGTACAGGGCTGGGCAGGTCTGAGTCAACTCATGCCAAAGAATTGCAAGGAGAGGCTTGCAGGGGGGGTGTTAGGAGACAACAGCCTTCTCCCTCTTATGAAAGAACTCTCAGGAGCAACCCTGATCCTTCCTCCAGACATATTTCCATACTTTTCCATATGAATTTGATGCCCAGAACTGCTGCAGCTCTCTAACCACCAGTCTAAGGACGTATCCACCCAAGAGGCCAGAGCCCACCGAACTGCAAAGACACACACCTGGAGCCCTGAAAGAAGAAAGCCCGGTGGCCACTTTTACTGACCTAAGTCTATGGATCCTTTTTATCATTTACACCAATTTCAGTTTTCTCTTACTTGCAATGGAAAAATTCTAAATTAATATGAGGTTAATTTGAGATGGTGCTAGTGACAGAGGAACCAGATCAGGAGTACTTTGCATGCCTTGCTAAGAATCCTGAGCATCTCCAGCAAATTCTAGGAGTTATTACACTACTGCAAACTGGGAAATAATAAGGCTTTTGAAGTTACCACCAGCTGATTTTGGAAAAACTCTTTCTACTTTTATGCCCAGGTTGCAGTGGCTTTCTTTAAGTTTTACAAGGCACCTTCCTACCTGTAAGGAGGTTGTACAGTATCCATGAAAAGGAGGAGAACAATTTCATTGAAGATCAGCAGTGGCAAATGCAACAGTGGGCCATTAAGATGATAATAGCAGAGTATTCCTTGGATTAAACGTTAGCTGTCAATGGCAACTTCAATGCAATGAAGTAGACGAAGCCAAAAGCCATTGTGATCAGTGAGAGGCTGATAAGGTACTCACTAAGAAGGTACACAAGTAAATGGATGATTTTTTAAAATAGGAGAGACATGAATATATTGATAGGCTGGACGGAAAGCTTGAGGAAAAAGGAGAAAGAAAAAGTAAAACGCTATAAGAGACAAATGAAAAATACGGTGAGGGCCCAGAAGAGGCAGAATTCTAGGTTCTATAAGGACAGGATTGTGTCTTTTTCATTTCTCCTTGCATCCTGAGAACTTAATATCATGACTGGTACTTAACAGCTGCTCAGAAAATTCTGGAAGTTGGAGATGAGAAGCTAAGAATGAATATGGAAGTAGGTCTACACATTTGAGAGTTGAGGTGTACAGAGATTATGTCTGATAGCCTGAATTTTTTTAGGTAAAGCATGAGGCAAGGTCTTATGCTAAGTATAAAGACGTATATATTAAGTTGGGAGCTTAACTGTGTTATTAAAGGTTTGAAATAGTCACTGAGGGCAATGAAAGAAGTTTATCAAGGATGATAAAAAGTAAGCAATGTTTAGAACCAAACTAGATTAGAACCTAGATATTTATAGTACCACAAATCCATGCAAATGGGAATATTTATACAGAGATCACAGCGCTCAGTGCGGGGGCAGAAGTAAAGCATGTGGTTCAGGGAAACTGATCCACATTTGGACACTTAACTGGTAGATGGTATAGAATGACAAGAAGCACTGAAATTGAGGGTTCTGATCAAAAGGCACTTCAGGAAGAGGAGGAGATGCCAGAAACATGCCAGTAGATATGGAGAAAATAAAAAGATCAATGAAATGGTGAATTTGCAAAGAGGAAAGATCAGTCAAGGGAAAAGGAAAGCATGAGAGCTGAAAAGAAGACGTTGTGGTCTGAATGGGGCCGGTTTCAGAGCTGAGTTCTGGGGACAAGGGGTTGTGACCATTGTCATAGGAGAATAAAGTGGGAGTTTTGATGGTCAGTGGAGTTGTAGGAGTCAAGGAATTCAGTTCAGTTCAGTCACTCAGTTGTGTCTGACTCTTTGCAACCCCATGAATCGCAGCAAGCCAGGCCTCCCTATCCATCACCAACTCCTGGAGTTCACTCAGACTCACATCCATCAAGTCAGTGATGCCATCCAGCCAGCTCATCCTCTGTCGTCCCCTTCTCCTCCTGCACCCAACCATTCCAGCATCAGAGTCTTTTCCAATGAGTCAACTCTTCGCATGAGGTGGCCTAAGTACTGGAGTTTCAGCCTTAGCATCATTTCTTCCAAAGAAATCTCAGGGCTGATCTCCTTCAAAATGGACTGGTTGGATCTCCTTGCAGTCCAAGGGATGCTCAAGAGTCTTCTCCAACACCACAGTTCAAAAGCATCAATTCTTCGGCGCTCAGCTTTCTTCACAGTCCAACTCTCACATCCATACATGACCACTGGAAAAACCATAGCCTTGACTAGATAGACCTTTGTTGGCAAAGTAATGTCTCTGTTTTTTTA
>NW_011494861.1:18579510-18595793 GCF_000754665.1 Bison bison bison
CTATCTAGGTTGGTCATAACTTTCCTTCCAAGGAGTAAGCGTCTTTTAATTTCATGGCTGCAGTCACCATCTGCAGTGATTTTGGAGCCCCCGAAAATAAAGTGTGACACTGTTTCCACTATTTTCCCATCTATTTCCCATGAAGTGGTGGGACCAGATGCCATGATCTTCGTTTTCTGAATGTTGAGCTTTAAACCAACTTTTTCACTCTCCACTTTCACGTTCATTAAGAGGCTTTTTAGTTTCTCTTCACTTTCTGCCATAAGGGTGGTGTCATCTGCATATCTGAGGTGACTGATATTTCTCCTGGCAATCTTGATTCCAGCTTGTGCTTCTTCCAGCCCAGCATTTATCATGATGTAGTCTGCATATAAGTTAAATAAGCAGGCTGACAATATACAGCCTTGACGTACTCCTTTTCCTATTTGGAACCAGTCTGTTGTTCCATGTCCAGTTCTAACTGTTGCTTCCTGACCTGCATATAGGTTTGAATTATAAAATAGGATACTGGATGTACTGTCCACATCAGGCGTTGACAAACTACGGTCTGGGAGTTACTTGCTTACTTTTAAAAATAAAGTTTTCATGGAACACAGCCACATCCACTTATTTACATATTGTCTATGGCTGCTTTTCTCCTACAAAGATATATTTGAGTAGTTGCAATGGAGACTATATGGCCTGAAAAACCCAAAATATTTACTGTCTTGCCCTCTAAGACTAGGTTTGTTGACCTGGGTCTACATGGTTAATGACATGTTCTTGGGTAAGAGAGCAAAACCAGAGGGGCAAAACCAGTGGTGGAAGTCTAGGAAGCTGGTAAGTGGAGACAACTAGGAGGGGCAGATGGTGACGAACCTGAAGCTGTGTCCTTCCAAAAAGGAGGTGCTTCCTGAAAGGAGCGTGGAATTCTATGGGTCTAGAAGGATGGTAGTTAACTGTTTTTGAGATCCTTTTGCCAAAGACTGCTTTTTCCCCCCAAAAAATCTTTGCCTTGTCTTGCCTTCCCTTCCCTCCTCACCCCTGCTTCTCCTCCTTCCCTTCCCCCCTCCTTCTTCTCTCTCTCCCTGTGTGTGTGTGTCTCTCTCTCTCATTTAACTTCTCTCTCTCATTTAACTCAAGCACATAACCACCCGCCTAAGACTGCATTTCCCAGCATCATTTCCCAAGATTTGATTCAGGTAAACAATGACATGGGAAAAAGCTAGATATGTGCAATTTGTGCTTCATTTGCTTAAATTAAAAAAAAAATACACTAAGAAAATTGTTACTCTGAACTCATGCCCTTCTCCTTTGTGTGAGCTAAAACGCACAAGCTGGTGAGCCTGCTTTCATATATAGAAAAGATAAAGACCTGGGGATTTAAAGAGCAACAAGAGGAAAGGATTCTGCATTTCTGAACAACTGCAGGAAGGGGAGCTGCCCTTTCAAACTGAACTACTCACCTTGAAAGTGTCATCATCTGACAGTAAACTTTTCTTCTTTAAGTCATGTTTGTAAGGTCTCTTCATTCCAGAAGGTTAACTCCTTCCCTACTTACAGTACCCCCTTTAAAATCTGATTTAAGCTATAGACTCACTTTCCAGGGGCTTCCCAGGTGGCACCTGGTAAAGAATCGGTGGTAAAGAATTTGTCTGCCAATGCAGGAGACTCACGAGATGCAAGTTCAATCCCTGGGTCCAAAAGATCCCCTGGAGAAGGAAATGGCAGTTCACTCCAGTATTCTTGCCTGAAAAATCCCATGGATAGAGGAGACTGGTGGGCTAGAGTCCATAAGATGGCAAAGAATCAGATGCAACTGGGCACACACTCACTTTCCAAGAAACTGCACATAAGATCTATACACAATAGACTCTGGATCAAAAGTGGCCCTAAGGCTATATAGAGGCATCAGTGAAGAAAATAGGAAATGGCCATTCCTCCCATGTGTTTGGGGAATATTCTGAGAAACTATCCAGGAAGTATCTACTTTTTGATAAAATTGCCACTGTTTGTCATTGCACCCTTTTAGGTTATATCCCTGATTAGTGCTACTGAAAAGAGTCATCTAGAGGACACTGGGAAGGAAGGGAGAAGGGCTATGGGAAGGAGAATAAGGTCAAGGCACAGGATAGATAATGATGGAGGAAAATAAGTCAGAGCATTTTAATCCTCAGAATTCATAACTGGGGGAAAGTAGATATCTAGGGGAGAACAGGACAATCTGTAGTCATCAGTCAAGGCCACTAAAGGTACACAGACTTTGCACAACTTCAGGTGATGCTGCATGGACATAAGTTTCAGTGGGAATGGTGCCTCATGGAGCTATATAAATGGATTTACTGTGAGTATTCCCTCACTACCTAGAATTGTAAAAACTACCTGCTGCTGCTGCTGCTGCTAAGTCACTTCAGTCATGTCCGACTCTGTGCGACCCCATAGACGACAGCCCACCAGGCTCCCCCATCCCTGGGATTCCCCAGGTAAGAACACTGGAGTGGGTTGCCATTTCCTTCTCCAATGCATGAAAGTGAAAAGTGAAAGTGAAGTTGCTCAGTCGTGTCCAACTCTGTGCGACCCCATGGACTGCTGCCTACCAGGCTCTTCCGTCCATGGGATTTTCCAGGCAAGAGTACTGGAGTGGGGTGCCATTGCCTTCTCCAGTTTACACGCTCAGCTTCATAGCCCTTCAATCAAAGATTGTCAACTTTGACTTAAGTACCAAATGTGACACTGTACTTCCTTTAACTCACTTTGGTTTTGTTGTTCAGTTGCTCAGTCGTGTCCGACTCTTTGCAACCTTATGGACTGTAGCACGCCAGGCTTCCCTGTCCTTCAACATCTCCCAGAGTTTGCTAAAACTCATGTCCATTGAGTCAATGATGCCATCCAACCATCTCATCCTCTGTTGCCCCCTTCTCCTCCTGCCTTCAATCTTTCCCAGCATCAGGGTCTTTTCCAATGAGTAGGCTCTTCATATCAGGTGGCCAAAGGATTGGCACTTTAGCCTTTCTGTTTTCTAGGGCTGTAATTTCTTTTCCAAACTCAGAATACCCAGTCAGCAGACTAACTCCCACCATTCTCTGAATCTCAACTTAGAGCACTGTCTCTAGAAGGAGTTCCCTATTATCCTGTCTGATATAGTTGTTCATTGTTTACTAACAAAGTAGTCAGTTCTTGATTCATTCATTACACTCACCATACTTTGTGGTACAGTGATTAAGATTACAAATCCCATACATAATTTCAATGCTATTTAAATTATTCTAGAGCAAACAAAGGGAAATTTGAAAACTATTTTTATTAAAAGTATAAATATATCAAATATAAAACTGATGTGTCGCTTAGTCGCTCAGTTCAGTTCAGTTCAGTCGCTCAGTCGTGTCTGACTCTTTGCAACCCCGTGAACCACAGCACACCAGGCTTCCCTGTCCATCACCAACTCCCGGAGTTTACTTAAACTCATACCCATCAAGTTGGTGATGCCATCCAGCCATCTCATCCTCTGCCGTCCCCTTCTCCTCCTGCCCCCAACCCCTCCCAGCTTCAGGGTCTTTTCCAGTGAGTCAACTCTTCGCATGAGGTGGCCAAAGTACTGGAGTTTCAGCTTTAGCATCAGTCCTTCCAATGAACACCCAGGACTGATCTCCTTTAGGATGGACTGGTTGGATCTCCTTGCAGTCCAAGGGACTCTCAAGAGTCTTCTCCAACACCACAGTTCAAAGGCATCAATTCTTTGGTGCTCAGCTTTCTTTACAGTCCAACTCTCACATCCATACATGACCACTGGAAAAACCATAGCCTTGACTAGATGGACCTTTGTCAGCAAAGTAATATCTCTGCTTTTCAATATGCTATCTAGGCTCAGTCATGTGCAAATCTTTGTGACCCCGTGGTCACAAACTATGTATCCACCATCCATCCCAAGGATGGATCCACCTGAATGTATCCCACCAGGCTCCTCCATCCATGTGATTTTCCAGGCAAGAATACTGGAGTGAGTTGCCATTTCTTTTTCCAGGGGATCTCCCAAACTCAGGGATCAAACCCGTGCCTCTCACATTTGGGCAGACTCTTTACCATCTGATCCACCAGGGAAACCCATCATAAAATTGATGACCTATCCTGAAAAAGATTATACACACAAAGACAAGAAAACCCAAGTCTATCTCACTTAGGAATACTGACGCAAAATCAGTTCAGTTTAGTTGCTCAGTTGTGTCCGATTCTTTGCAACCCCATGGACTGCAGCATGCCAGGCTTCCCTGTCCATCACCAATTCCCGGAGCTTACTCAAACTCATGTCCATCGAGTTGGTGATGCCATCCAACCATCTCATCCTCTGTCATGCCCTTCTCCTCCCACCTTCAATCTTTCTCAGCATCACGGTCTTTTCCAATGAGTCAGTTCTTCACATCAGGTAGCCAAATACTCATAATAAAATATTAGCAAACAGAATCCAACAGCATATTAAAGGGATAATGCATCATTCACCAAGGAAGAATTATTACATGAATGCAGATAGGTCAGTATTTGAAAGTTTATTAATATAATGTATCCTTTTAATAAATCTAAAGAGAAAAATCACATGATTATCTCTCTAGATACAGAAAATATAATTTTTAGAAAAAAATTATCAATAGGGAAAAAACACTTAATTCGTCCTTAATATGGTAATTTTTGCTTACCTTAATCCAAAAGCCATTAACATTATTGCAAGACAGCAGTGCTGTTGCCATTAAAGTCAGGAAAAGACAAGAATTCACATTATCACATTGTTTTTTGACCTTATATTGGAGTTACAACCAGTGCAATTAGATAAGCGAATGAAATTAGAGGTAAAGAAACTGAAGGAAAGGATATAAAATTATCAGTATTTGCATATGATATGTCTATGAAGCTAAAATATTCAGAAGAAGCAACTGAAACACTACTATGGTTAGAGATTTAGTAATGTAATAGGGGTTGAAAATTAACACAAACATTAGTAGCCTTCATATATACAAATATAATTGTTGAAAAATACACACACACACACACACATATATATATATATTCAAAGCTATGGACTTTCCAGTAGTCATGTACAGATTGAGAGTTTGACCATAAAAAGGCAGAACGCCAAAAAATTGATGCTTTCGAACTGTAGTGCTGGAGAAGACTTCAGAGTCCCTTGGACACCAAGGAGATCAAACCAGTCAATCCTAAATAAAATCAACCTTGAATACTCATCAGAAAGACTGATGCTGAAGCTGAAGCTCCAATACTTTGACCACTTGATAAACTTCCCCTAAGACTTAAGATGTAGAAGCCAAAAATAAATAATCATTAAATTACATAAAATTCAAAAGCTTCTGGAAAACCATCCAACTAAACAAAAACAGAGGTGATATCAGAAGACATACATATACATCCACTTGAGAAAACAATTTCTCTGTAATCCATATTATAATCAAAGAGATAAGTGCCTCAGGGTTTTAAAGTGCTGCTAAAAATGCAAAGTGAAGTAACAATGACACATCACTTTATACTTAGTAGACTGACAAAAATTAGAACACTGGACAATGCCAATTGTTGGCAGGAGTATAGGGATGTAGGAACTCTCAAACACTACTAATGAGAATATACAATGGGGCAGCCATTCTGACAGTGCTTAGTCAAATTAAGTGTATATAATCCTCACGAGCCAGCAACGCTACTCCTGCTGTATATCCCAGAGAAATTTCACAATGATCTCTGAGGAAATGTGCATAAAAATGGCTACTGCAAAATTATTTATAGAGATAAGAAGTTGGAGGCAGTCTGGACATACATCATTGAATGGACTGGTAAAATCTGGTGGATGGCCATCATGGATTGCTAGACCTATGCTGTCCAATTAGCCTTTCTGCAATGATGGAAATGTTCTATATATGCACTTTCAAAATGATGGTCACTAGCCTATCATAAGGTTATTTAAACATTGATTACTTAATTTTTTAAAGAAAAAATTGGTTCCTTAGCAGCACTAGCTAAATTTCAAATGCTAAAAAGCCACACATAGGCTACGGACTACCATATTGAATAAGGCAGGTATAGAACATTATCATTATTGCAGAAATTTAATTACAGACTAGAGTGTTGGGCTGTGTTCACACATAGTAACATGAGTGGATCTTAAGCTATAGTGTTGACTGAAAAGAGTAAGAATCAGAATGTCATTCTATCACATCACCATTTAGTTAAATTAAAAATACACGACCACATAAAAACTATCCACATTTCACAAGAACAAATTTAAGAAAAGATACACATTAAAAAAATTAGAACGCTGGCCTGTGAGAAAGAGTAGCTGTAAATTGGAAGTAGGGATCTGTTGTGTATGTGTGTTCAGTCGTGTCCCACTCTTTGTGACCCTATGGACTGTGGCCTGCCAGGGATAAAGAGAGCCAAAAAACAAGTGAGCCACGGTAGGAGCAGGGCTCTCTCAGATCTATGATAAAATGGATTTGGATTAGGGAGTACAATCAACTCAAACCTCTCCATTGAGATTACAAAAGCAAAACAAACCAAAAAAAGCGGCAACATTCAAGAAAACCACCTGCTAATATTTATAGCAGTATTATTCTTAATTGTTAAAAACTGGAAGCAACCAAAATGCCTTTTCCTAGGTGACCAGATAAACAATCAGTGGCATATCCACACAATGTAATATTATTCAGCACTAAAACAAATGAACTAACAAGCCATAAAAAATATATATGAATGAATCTTAAATGCATAACGTTAAGTAAAAGGAGCAAGTCTGAAGAGGCCACATACTGTGTAATTTCAATTATAAGACATTCTAGAAAAGGCAAAACAAAGTGAGACTAAAAGATCAGTGGTTGCCAGAGTTTGGGAGTAATGAAGAAAGGGCTGAATAGGTGAAAGGTGAAGGATTTTGTGGGGCAGTACAACTATTTTGTATGATAATGTAATTGTGGATGTTTGACACTGTATATTTGTTAAAACCCCATAGAACTTTGTATAAAAGTTCAGAGAAAAGAAATGACAAATTAAGAGAAAAGAACAAATTAAGAAATATCATTTAGGAGGTGGGGTGATCCCAGAATGGAATGCAGAATGTGACAAAACATGAACCGTTTCATAAATAAATGAAACAACTTCTCTGCAGGAGTAGGGGAAGTAAAGGTATTGATCTAAGTAACTAAGTGACCAAAGAAATGAGTAGGATCTGTAAGACTAAAGGAACTGTACACAGGAGCTGTACTCTAGCTGGTAAAGTTTTTCCCTATGGGGATATAAGTGAAATTCTGATACTTCCATACATGTATAGTGGAGTAGAACAATTAAATAAATGGATGGAAGACAGTGGGAATCAGGTTTTCTCACTGTTGGAGTGGAATAAATAAGGGAAGGGGGCTAGAATGATCCACAGACTAGATACACATAGTAGATGTTATTAGATAATTAGATAATGGATTATAGCTGGAGACATCAGTATGAAGTTATGCTCAATATACATACAGATGGTTACATATGGAAATATTTATAGGTATGTGTATACATATGACTTAGTAAAGTGAAAGAAAAGTGGAAGTGTTAAGTCACTCAGTCATGTCCGACTCTTTGCAACTCCATGGACTGCAGCCAGTCAGGCTTCTCTGTCCATAGAATTCTCCAGGCAAGAATAAGTGGAGTGGGTAGCCATTCCCTTCTCCAGGGGATCTTCCCGACCCAGGGATTAAACCTGGGTCTCCTGCATTGCCGGCGGATTCTTTACTGTCTGAGCCCCAAGGGAATCCCTATGACTTAGTAACACATATATTTCTTCATTCTGTTAACTGAAAGGGCCTAGAAGCAACTAACACTCAGTATAAATCAGTATACCTAGTCCCTAGATCTTGGTTTTTAGTATTGTTTCTCCAGTGAACAAACTTGGGGCTCATTGGAGAAATAGCTGATTCTATGGCACCCCACTCCAGTACTCTTGCCTGGAAAATCCCATGGACGGAGGAGCCTGGTAGGCTGCAGTCCATGGGGTCGCAAAGAGTCAGGACACGACTGAGCGACTTCACTTTCACTTTTCACTTTCATACATTGGAGAAGGAAATGGCAACCCACTCCATTGTTCTTGCCTGGAGAATCCCAGGGACAGGGGGAGCCTGGTGGGCTGCTGTCTATGGGGTCGCACAGAGTCGGACACGACTGAAGCGACGTAGCAGCAGCAGCAGCAGGAATGGACAGTGGTGGGATGGGGAAGCAATATACAAGATGAGCTTGGAGCAGCTTGTAGTGACAAAAATAGCAAAGTGCTTAAAAATCAAAAACAACAAAAATCTATATGTATTAATGGGGTTATGTCAAAGAAACACAGAAGGCAACTGAAAGAGCTCACATTAGCTAAAGCTCAAACAATTTGAGCAATAAAATCAATAAAATAGTATTGGGTATGATCCAACGTATAAAATAAATATTCATGAGTTCATATGATATAAATAAATGATTAAATCAATACATTAATGAGACATAAGGGAAGATTCTCTCCTAGAATAATTCAAAACAATTTATATAGATTCTTGGCCTTCAAAAAGGTAGACCCATAACTTCCCCATTCTTTTTGTATGGGATATGCGTAATAAACTCCCTTCAAAGAGAACAACGTGGAAAAGGGGAAAGAAAAGTAACTTCTCAGTGTAGAAAAGTGACAAATTCAGCCAGGTGATCGAGGTCAACAGGTCATAATGATGAAATGCACCCTTGACATGATGCAATGAAAATGACACTTTACAGCTTCCTCCCCAAAACTCAAAGTCCGAATCTAAGCATGAGAAAACGTTAGACAGATCCAAACATTAGACAATCCAAACAAACTGAGGGACATTCTACAAAATACCTGGGGAATACTCCTCAAAACTGCCAAAATCATCAAAAAGAAGTTTAAGAAACTCTCATAGTAAAAAGATGCCTAAGGAGATGTGATGATTCAATGTTAAGATTCAGGTAGGATCTTGAGGCAGAAAGAAGATAAAAACTAAGGAAACTTAGTTTTTAAAGATAAAAACTAGGTAAAAATTAAGGAAATCTGAATAAAGTATAGACTTTAGTTAATAGTGACATGTCAATATTGGTTCTTTAATTGTTAAATGTATCATACTAATAAAGATGTTAATAACAGGAGGAGCTGGGTGCAGGGTATATGGACCTCTGTATGGTCTTTATAATTTTTCTCTAAATCTAAATCTGCTATAAAAATTGTTTACTTCTTTCAAAAAGGCAAAAAAAAATTGAGAACTGCCATATATTGGAGAAAAGCTTATTTTGAAAGGATACATGCACCCCAGTGTTCACTGTAGCACTATTTACAATAGGCACAACATGGAAGAATCTAAATGTCTCTTGACAGAGGAATGGATAAAGACAGTGTGGTACACCCACAACACACACACACACACACACACACACATACACACTGCATTAAAAAGAAAGAAATAATGCCACTTGCAGAGTGACATGATGGACCTAGAGACTGTCATGCTGAATGAAGTAAGTCAAAGAAAGACAAATATATGATATTGCTTATATGTGTAACCTTAGGGTCTTCCCTGTAGCTCAAAGGGTTAAGAGTTCTCCTGCAATGCAGGAGACCAGGGTTCGATTCCTGGGTCAGGAAGATCCTCTGGAGAAGGGAATGGCAATCCACTCCAGTATTCTTGCCTGGAGAATCCCATGGACAGAGGAGACTGAAGGGGTCCGTGGGGTCGAAAACAGTCAGACACGACTGAGCCACTACTACTACTACTACGCTATGTGTGTAATCTAAAAACTGGTACAAATGAACCTATTTACAAAACAGAAATTGTAGAAATTGAGTCACAGATGTAGAACAAACTTGTGGTTACCAAGGGGGAAAGGGATGGGGAGGGATAAACTGGGAGACTGGGATTGACATGTACACACTAGTAGATATAAAAGAGATAACTAATAAGAACCTGCTGGATAGCACAGGGACTCCATTCAGTACTCTGTAATGACCTATATGGGCATAGAATATAAAACTAGTAGATACAGGTATATGTATACCTGACTCACTTTGCAGCACAATTGAAAGTAACACAACATTGTAAATAAACAATATTCCAATAAAAATTAATTCCAAAAGAACTGCCAGAATGTTTGAAGCCCCTTTTCTTTCCCTCTTCCTTCACATCATCTACCTTTTCACCAGAAGTAACACCCATCCTTTGTGTTTTTCTGACACCTTGCTTTTCATACAAATTGTACATGTGCATGTATACCTAAACATGTTGTTAGTTTGAATTTTATACAAATGGAATTGTATTATTTGTATTTTTAAGCTAGTAGCTATTTTCACTTAATGATACATTTGTGAGGTTTCCCCATGTTGGTATGCTATGCTATGCTATGCTAAGTCACTTCAGTCGTGTCCGACTCTGTGCGACCCCAGAGACGGCAGCCCACCAGGCTTCCCCGTCCCTGGGATTCTCCAGGCAAGAACACTGGAGTGGGTTGCCATTTCCTTCTCCAACGCATGAAAGTGAAAAGAGAAAGTGAAGTCACTCAGTCGTGTCCGACTCTTAGCGACTCCATGGACTGCAGCCTACCAGGCTCCTCCGTCCATGGGATTTTCCAGGCAAGAGTACTGGAGTGGGGTGCCATTGCCTTCTCCTCATGTTGGTATATGTAGCTGCAACTCATTATTGGTAAATGTGGCTAGATAATACACTATTGAGTGACTATACGCCTTGTATACGTCTAGCCTTCTATTAACAGAGGTTGGGTTGCTTCCAGGTTTTGCTACTACCAACAATGCCACCACAAATGTTCTTGTATATACATGTAAGAAGTCCTGTGTAATAAAAACTTAGAAGTGGAATTACTGGGTCATGAAGCATGTATATTTTTAACTTTACTATGTAATATATACCAAATTGTTCTACAAAAGTCATCATGTCAATTCAGACTGCCATCAGGAACAATTTAATTTTTCCAAATTTTGTTCCTTGGAAACGTGGAGATCAATAGAGGCACTTTGTTTTTTTCTCTCAGTCTTTAAAGTATATATGATTTTAAAAATATTAACTCTATTTATAATATTTATAGTAACAGTGATGATAAATGGCAAGTTTTGGTATATTGAAATTTACCATAGGCTTTAACTTGTCCTTGGAGATTAACTTGCTCAAAATAGAGCTTTTTCTACTATCCATGTACATGTATTTGAACTTGGTATAAAAGTGAAGAAATAAAGACTTGGCATATTCCTGCTGAAAAGGTGCCAAGTTCTGTTCTTGTAAACTGGCCTTAATCTGAGAAACTACTACATTTTGATTACATTCCTCAAAAATAAAGTATAAAATATATGTATATAAAATATATAGATATATATATATATTCTGTAAAACAAGACCTCAATCTTGCCTTCAAAGATATATAAAGAAATTAAGCTTGTATTTTACTTTTCTTTCAAAAACTTGAATTCAGACCAGCTCAGTATATCTAGAAGAGCATTTGAAGCATTGTAAAATTCATCACTCTTGCATTCAACATTCCTTTGATGTAAAGTCCACAGTTCGGTAGAGAAACAGTAAATAGTAACCCTCTCAATACCATAAATTAGTGCATTCTGCTAGTATGAGTTACATGAGTGCTGAATTCCCTACCTTAGGATTGCTACCAGTCAGCCTCCCATGTTTTAGATGGGGCTGCCACTCTATATGAATGTGTGTGCTGTTTACCTGGGCAGCTCACTGTAGCAGAGAGCAAAAAGAAGGAAAAGGAACAAATTTCCAAGTTTCTTCTTGAATGGGAAGATGGATGGATATGTGAAAAAACAGTGCAATACTTCCTATTAGGCAAAGCTCAAAGGTAAGTAGAAAACTATGTCTGATGTTATATTTGAAGCCAATCAAAAAGTTCAGTAACTGCTATTCAAGCAGCATCACTGCGCTCTGACGGTGAATTCTAAGGACAAGATCGCCCGCTACAAACTTCGGTGGCCTTGGTCAAGAAGCCGAAAGCACAGTGCCTTCTGGATGGCTCCATTTCACAGCGGAGCCTGCTCTCTGGGATCCCCAGTTTATATTTCTGTGGGGCCTTTCTCAGAAAAGCACAGAGAGTGTTCCCTTAATCCCTACCTACCCTACCATGTTCATCATGACTGTGGATGCCATTGCATGCCATACAACATGACTACTCAGACCTGGAAACTATGAATGAAGCAAGAATTCCCCGATTCTGCTTAGGTAAGTACACCTACTTAGATAAATACTTCTTGATGAAGTTCACCCTCTTCAGCATTAAGGCTTATGTGAGAAATCACTCAATGGACACATATTCAAAAGGTATTTACATAGAAGCCACAAAGGACTCCTTTATACAAACTGAATATATTTTCCTACTCTATCCATTGCCAGGGCTCCTTTTATTAAACCATGAAAAAGAATAGATTTTTAAAACTTTTAAGATATATGAAATAGTAACTAAGAGAAAGACTTAAATGTCATATTGACCTGAGTTCGAGTTACAGATCCATCAGTTATTAGCTATGTGACCCTGAGTAAGTTACTTAACCTCTCCATCCTTTCCTTTTTCTCCACTATGGAATAAGTGGAAAGTCCTCCTGAGTTGACACCAGATCTGTCTTCAAAGCCTGTTCTTTTAACCACCACACTGGCCTGCTCCAGACACTTTGAATAGCACCTTGCATGCAGGAACTCACTACATCTCCGCAGGCTGATTGATTTATCTTGAGGCATACCTTCTTCAATCAAAAGCCATGACAGCTAAAGCGAAACTCCCAGGCACAAGAGAAACAGCTTTCTTCACTAAGTTTTACACACGCTCAATAGCTGGGTCTGAAACAGAGGAGCATCCCTTTCAAATAGTAATGAGACTGATAAATATGTTCTGTTCACATCACAGAAAACCACACTTCAGCACAGAAGCCATACTTCAGGTTAACCAGTTGTCTCAAAATCAGATATGCCTCCAAAGCTGGAAAGTCTACTGTTTTGAAAGATGAAGATGCACAATTTTAGTTAAGATATGAAATTTTAATTGGCTAGTTCCGCAAAATTTTATAGTTTCCTGTCTTCTGTATCTAAATATCTTGAATTAGGAACTGCAGTTATTTTGCATGTTATAGAAAGTTTACAACACTTCTGAAAACAGGGGTTGAGATGACCTAAGAGGTGCCAGATAGGTGCCATAAAAAGAGGTGCAGCCATAGTGCAACCAATATTCCTAGGAAGTATGGCAATCTAGAGATGGCATGGCTTCACTAAGAACATTCAAATTCAAAACTATGTGTAGCCAAACAAAACACATCTGAAAGTTACATATGGCCCTTTCACCAGAATTTGCAAATCCTATTTGCAAATTCAGAGAACAGGAAATAACGCCACCTCCTTCACTGTCCCTCAGTTATCCTGCAAGCAAAATTGACAGTGGTTTTGATGGCTGAGACAGCCTCTGCAAGTCAGGCTTCAGTGCTTCTTACGTCAAGTCAACCCTCCCCTGCCTGGCTTTTAAGCCATGGGCCACATCCCACTCTCAGAGCCAGACATGGTTGTCTGTACTCTCAGACCACCAGGCTAATCTCCGTACTACTCCATATGCATGCTAGTCCCACACTCATTCCTGCCACCATCCTTGGCTCATCCTTTCCATGACCTCAAATGGCTTCACCACTTCTAGGCCAAGCCAAATTTAACCTATCTTTAATTTTGTTCGTGTCTGTGTATGTGTGTGCACGCAACGCATGTGCACTTTTTTAAATTCATGCAAAGAGCACAGAAAAGGGATGAATGAACCCAAACTACTTTGGTTGGGGTAGGGAAGGCTTCACAGAAAGGTGACATGTGAGCAGGGTATAGAAGGAAGAAGGCCGCCAAGTGGAGGAGAGGGAAGAGCGTGTATAGAATCCCGAGAGCCAGAGCAGGCTTGCAGAGATAAAAGGCTGGAGAAGGCTATGGTCAGAAGACCCTTGATGCCTCAATGAAGTGATAGGACTTGATCCTGGAGACAGAAGGATCTGATCAAGGCCCCTAGTCAATCCCATATCTTCCATGGAGTCTCCTCTTGCCATGCAAGTGTCTTCCTCCGAATTCCTACAGCCTTTAAGAACCTTTAAGAACCACACAATCAGGTGTTATTACTCTCAGTTCTCAGGGCAGGAACCTTCTTCTTTTTAACTTCTATACCCTAACAGCACTTAAAAATGCTTAGCAAGTAAATGCTCAGTAAATTCCCAGAACTGACTGATTCAAATTCTTCTAGGGGTGGATTAAACAAACCAGGTTCTAGAGATAAGAGTAGGAAAAACTCTATAAGTCAAGGTCACTATAGACCTTACTATTGACCACGAGTGACAGGATACAGGACTACAAAAATTAAGTTCAAAAGCAACCACACTTGACTTCTGTGAACTTGGACTCCTCTCCTTTTGTCCCCTGCTTTGGCCCACTGCCCCAGCTGAGATTCACTCCTATTTCCCCTGGGAATTTAGAGCCAAAAGGGGAGGTACCAGCATATCTCTGGCTCTGAACATACCCCCACTGACTGGGAGGGCTGGGGACAATCAATGCATTTAGCAAATGCATCTGCCCCTGAAATAAAAGTGTGTGTCTGCTCCTGTGTGTCAATGCCAAGTTGCAGAAGGTTACCATAGCAACTCCAGCAGGATGCTGCAGTGGGCAGCTTTGCACAGAGGTGCAGAAAACCCATTCTTTAACATGTGGGCTTTTGCTGTACACATTGGATCTGAGCAGGCACATCATGGCTTCAGGCCCTGCCTTTGGGATTCTGCAAAAAAGGAAGTGGAACATTGAACATCTGCTCATCCAATCTTCCTTTTTTCATGTACCACACATGTCCCTTCTCATGCACAGTAAGCACTGCATGTAGAGCCCCCAAATAGGCTCTTTAGAAACATATAATTCCCTACACTAGTTCTTACACTGGATGATGAACAGACTGTGTACTTACTTGCACATCAGCATGACTTCCAACACAAAATTTACATCCACCAAATAACCCAGCAATTGTACATTTCAATGAACAGCGTATCCACAATGTCAGCATTCCCAGCCAGCCCCCAGTTTTTGTATTATTAGTACATTTCTAATGCAAAAGTAAACACCATCAAGACTATAGGTTGGGCTTAATGAGATCTACCGAGCTCTACTCCAGGAACTATAAACCAACTTTTCAAAGGACCAGGCAGTTTTTGAAATTGTTTGTCCACAGACTGGAGAGTGGGGGTTTACTCATCCACTTCTTAATGTTTCATGTCTCATAAGGAAAGAACATGAAAGGGATGTGAAATACCATTCCATTTGTGGTTCTAACCTACATACAGCCATCAGGAAGCCATGTCCCTACAAAGTGAACTTTAGTTGGTAGGGTAGTCAAATGGATGGAAAGCTTCCTGGACATTTTCACATTTTTTTCCTTGGATCTAGAAACTTACTGGTGGCTGTCTGTTAATTCTCTCCTTGGCAAAATAAGAATGGTGGTTTATAGCAGCACTAAAGAAATGGACTGCATGGCTGGCCTGCACCGCAAGGTGAGGTGGATCTGCACAGGGAGAAGTGAAGGAAATTTTGGATAACAAAGTCACATGCACCTGTGCATGCAAGCTGCAGAAGCAGGACCACAGTATCTTTTGCAGCTCAGTAGTGAAAAAAAGAGGAGTGGACTAGAAGTAATGTAGAAGTTCGAGTATCTGAAGGAGTTTTGTGGGCTAAGAAAATTAAAATAGGATACCAAGAGAGAGATGTAAACAAAGGAAGGAAGAGCTTCTTGACCCAGGGAAGCCATTCTTTGTGCAGGAATGCCCGTGTCTATCTCTCTAAGGAGGTTGAGAAAAAAGATGCCAATGTTAACAGACCACAGTCTGGATGATTTCTTTATTCAAGGAGTTGGAGACTTGGAGGTGTCTGTTACACGAAAGCATGGAGCTAGGACTTGCCAGATTGGACACCAGGGCTGTAAAAAACTTGTGTTCCGAAGGAAGGCCAGAGTGTCAGCAGCCTGTGCGTGCTTAGTCCTGTCTGACTCTTTGCGACCCCCTGGACTGCAGCCGGCCAGGCTCCTCTGCCCATGGGATTCTCCAGGCAAGAATACTGGAGTGGGTTGCCATGTCCTCCTCCAGGGGATCTTCCCAACCCAGGGATGGAACCCAGGGTCAGCAGCCTAGTGACAGATAAAGAGCTCTCACTGAGAGAATTCTTGAGAATCACCCAATCTGCCCTGCACAGGCCTGGCTAGGTGAGCAGTAGATACCTATTTTTAACTGT
>NW_011494861.1:18596256-18596828 GCF_000754665.1 Bison bison bison
GGGGGTGCTGGGGGCGCCGGGCCAGCGCCTCCGGCCGCCTCGACCTCCCCCGGGACTCACCCAACACGAAGTAGGGCAGCTCCGTGTTCTCCAGGTCGTCCACCACGACCATTTCTCCCGGGAAGTCGTTGCGTACGGAGAAGAGGAGCTTGGGTTCGGAGGCCGAGGGGCTGTGCATGATGTTCAGGTCGTTCTCGCGCAGGAAGGGCAGCGCCGACACCGTGATGCTCTTGAGCTTGCACTCCAACTCCTTGGAAGGATCCACGTCGCCGGCGGCCGTGGCCAGCACCGTCGCCGGCCCCCAGCAGCAGGCGAGCAGGGCGCAGAGCCCGGCTAAAGCCATCTTGAGCCCCGGCCGCCTTCCTCCCAGCGCTGCGAAGGTGGGGGAGGCAGCGAGCGGGGAGGGAGCGAGCGAGCGAGCGAGCGCGGGAGGCGGGGGAGGTTGGGGAGGGGATGCGGAGCCGGGAAAGCCCGGGTCCCCCGGACCCAGATGTCGCTGGCCTGGTGCAGGGCTGAGGAGAGCCCGCGCGCTCTTTGTTTCCCGGAGCTGCTTATCTGGGGAAGGCAAGAGG
>NW_011494861.1:18596928-18603776 GCF_000754665.1 Bison bison bison
GGAGGAAAGAGGAAGGGAGCTGAAGATTCTGGGGAATCAGGTCAGCCCCCAGCGGGCAGCCGGTGCTGCCGCCTTCCTCCTTTGCATCCCCCCAGCAGGAGCACGCTCTTGGCTATTAACTACCTGCACAGCATTTTTTTTTTTTCCCAGCCGTTTTTCCAATGCAAAATCTTCCCTCCCGCATTATCTTCCTGATGGCTTGGGAAGGGCGCGCGCGCACACCCCTTTAAATGTGCTTCCTCAAAGCCAGTGATGGGGGGTCTGTAGATGCAAATACTCCCCCAGTTGTTTTGTAGATATAGGTGGTTCCATTCTTGTCTTTTTTTACCCACTAAAATTGGATTTTTATATTGGATAAGCGTGTGCTGGAATAAATGCACGTGTGTGTTATTACTCAGCACTAACGGTGCAGAAATATGTTTAGAGGGAATATTTTGTATGTACATATATATAGATAGATTGTGTGAATGACAAATAACAAAGTCAGTGTATTGCATACAGTTAAGCAGGGAATTAGAACTTTTATTTGCTATTTCTCTCTCCCTTTTCCGTTCCATTTCTGTTACCAATCTTATCTGTGGTAAGCAATATAAAGATCATTTGGAGCTGGCTATAATTGATAGAAAAAGTAGAGCTAGCTCAAAGAATTGTTGAGCTTTTAGTTATAGAGAATCCAGTAAACAGAACAGAGCTGGAAGAAAATGTGAGAAAAACAAAGTTTCTAGACACCCTTAACAAACGGAAAAGGAATAAAAAAATATCCTTGGGCATGGGCCAGGTCAAACCCAGTCCAATCAAGAGTAGAACAGGGTAGATAATAAAAACGCCACTAACAACAAAAACCCTTGAAAGTTTTGTTTCCATTAGTGCTGGGCAGTAATGCCTTAAGTCTTAACAAAATGATGATAGTACGCAATAAACTGATAGAAAAGTGATTTTTGTATGTGCTACTATCTGATGATTAACTGAACTTTCTCTTACAGGATAACCTTTAACTCATTTCAAAAGTTTGCCGAAACTAACACAACATTGTAAATGAACTATACTTCAATTAAAAAAAAAAGTTTGCCCTTAAACATTTATTCAATGCTGACTTAAATGCTAAGTGCTGTAAGACTATGTTATAAATAATTTCTAATCTCTGGGAATTTAATGCACCACCATTTTCAAAGAGGATTTCCACTTTAGAACAATTTCATTCTCATTCTACCTAGTGTCAATTTATTGGCATCTCTGAATGTATGTCCTTTTAAAGAAACAACAAAAAAAGCTTTTGCCATATATTTGACAAGGTTACTCTAGTTGATGAATGGGAATAAAGAAAATGAGTCATATATTTAAGGTCACATTTAAGGAGTGAAGGTCTTGCTTATAAGAAAAGAGATAAAGACTTTATAACAGTTTTTTTTTTTTAACATATCTAAGAACTATTACCATGTAGCATTGCAAATTACTGCAAAAAGCATTTATCAGCTAATGACTTTTTTAAACTCTTCTTCATAGGAGATACTGAGATAAAGACCCCATGGTGTCTCTTTTGCCTACTCTCTCTAGCATAAAAACCAGTATTAACTTTGTTACTCAAGGTTTCCCATTGAAAAATTAGAGTGATAACGAGAAAATACACTTGGTCTTAGAATGTGAGAAATAGCATGAAACTACCAGATCATCTATTAGTCCAGTTTCTCATTTGACAGATAAGGAAGCTGAGGACAGTGAAACAGTGAAGCAGTTTGCATGCTTGCGTGTGGTCAGTCGCTTCTGCTGCTGCTGCTGCTAAGTTGCTTCAGTTGTGTCTGACTCTATGTGACGCCATAGACGGCAGCCCACCAGGCTTCTCTGTCCCTGAGATTCTCCAGGCAAGAACACTGGAGTGGGTTGCCATTTCCTTCTCCAATGCATGCATGCATGCTAAATCACTTCAATCGTGTCCGATTCTGTGCGACCCCATGGACTTCAGCCCGCCAGGCTCCCCTGTCCATGGGATTCGCCAGGCAAGAATACTGGAACGGGCTGCCATGCCCTCCTCCAGGGGATCTTCATGTGTTGCCAGCTGACTGTTCACCTCTGAGCCAGGGGAGGAAGCCCCAGTGAAGCAGTTTACCCAAGATCAATCTGCCAAGAAGGAGTGGGGGAGTGAAGACCACAAACAAGATTTTGCCTAGGGCCCTTTCCACTACACAATTACAGGACATCTAGGTACACCCATGGATAATTTCTGGACTTTAATGGCTCCCAGTAATTCATTCAGTAAACATTTGCATACCTACCATATGCTGTGCATTAGACTAAGCATGGACAGATTCTAGGAAAAATACTCTTCTTGCTTTTGAGTAGCATATAATCTATTATTGTTTTGAAATCTTTCTTCCTCATTTTCTGAAGTGTATTGAGTCATTTTAGAAAACCCAAGTGAACCATTTGATTTTCTGATAAGTCAATATTGACTTTACTTTGCCTATCTATAGTTTTTACATGATTACATTTTTACATACTTTCTCATTCACAGTCACAAGAAAAAGGGTACATGGATTAAACGTCCATTTAGAAGAGGACGGCAGAGGATGAGATGGTTAGATAGCATTACCGATTCAATGGATATGAATTTGAGCAAGCTCCAGGACATAGGGAAGGACAGGGAAGCCCAGCGTGCTGCAATCCATGGGGTATCAAAGAGTCGGACACAACTGAATGACTGAACAACAACAAATTGAATTGGAAAGACTTGGAATTTGTGGAAGGGTCGAGCAAGAGGACTATGCACATAAAAAGAGATAGTATATCGCCAGGGCACTGGATTCCTGTAAATATGCATACACTGTGACGTGGCCTTTTCTTAGGGAAGTAAACACCTAGAGATGGGGAGAAGTTGAAGTTCACAGGAACTAGAGCATCTCTTCTGTATGATGTTTTACTTTTAAATGGGACTGGGAGAAATTTGTATACATCTAAATAACTACCTTTGTATACAGGCAACATGATGTAGTGAAGCAATAGACTTGAAGTCAAGTCTCAACTCCATAATTTGCTTCTTTGGAGGTGAGCCTGGAACATTATTATTTTGCATATTAATAACAGATAGGTTTATTACTACATATCCATCAGTGCAGCTTTTAATACCACTTTAAACATGCATATCATCCTAGAGACAAATCAGTTTGAACCTGGACTATTCTTATCTTCATTGTCCCCCTCAATAAAATGGGGCCACTGATCTCTGCCCATCCCACAGGTTATAGAAGTACAAATACTTATATTGACTAAGACACTATAAAATAGCAGGTTCTGTCATCTCCAATCCTGACTTTCTTCCTGAGGTCTAACTTCCATATTCCAGCTCCAATGGCCTTGCTCCCTGACTCATAATAGCTTTTGAATGCTTCTCCTGCTTTTAAACTCTTTCTTAGACAGCTACCAGGTTGATCTTTATTAATCTTACTTTCCTCATGCCATTCTAGTTTTTCTTTTCCCACAGGATAAAGTTCAAACACCATAGTTTGGAAATTCAAAAACTTTTCCAATTTCATACTCTTTATTCTGTTAGATGTTGTGCTTACTACACTGTCCGGTTCCCATTCCCCCGCAACACACAAACACATCCCCACCAAATTAAAGTCCGCAACCCATTTTTACTCCTCCCATGCCATTCTGTCCACCACTCAGTGTTCTCCAGATCCTCTCTTATCTGCAGATGAATCTCAGCCCTTAGCTATGAAGTGAGACTTTCCATCACTCCCTTTACCCATAGGTCCCTTCACAGAGCCCTTATGTGCGTGCACACGTGCACACACACACACACACACAAAACCTTAGAAGGTCAATGGCCATTTCCCAACATAGTGTCTTACATTTTTATTAGCAAAATAGAACATTTTTATTAGCAAAACAGAAACAATAATGCATGCTTTTTAGAATAGGTGTGAGAAGGAAATGAGACTATGTATATAAAGGATCTAAAATTTTGACAGTTGGTGCTCATGAGTGATAGCCGTTGCCACTCTTCAATTATTTCAGAAAGAAAATAGGCTTCAGAACTTTTTTCATGAGATTTTTTTTCCCAGGTAGTAACCAAAAGCAAATCAAGTGACTAATACTCTTTGGCATATACCCAGGATAAATGATATGTCCACCAAAAGAATGTACAAGAACATTAATTGCATGTTTACTCATGTAAAACAAAAATGGAAACAACTCAACTATGCATCAATAGGAGAATGAATAAATAGCATACAGTCATGTGATGGAATACTACACGGCAATAAAAAATATTGTGCAACAATGTGGATGAATTTTGCAGACATAGGGGAATGAAACCAGACACAGAAGAGGTTATCCTCTAAGATAAAATATTTATGAAATTCATGACAAGGTAACATTACTCTTTGATGCTGGAAGTCAGAATAGTGGTTATCTCTGCAGGGAAGGGAGTTTGGACTGAGAATGTCAGGACAAGCTTCTTGGAAATGCTGTGGGTAGTGATCACATGGATGCATGTATAGGCAAAATATATCAAACTGTACACTGATGGAATTTGTAATGTCTAGTTCAGTTCAGTTGCTCAGTTGTGTCTGACTCTTTGCAACCCCACGGACTGCAGCATCCCAGGCCTCCTTGTCCATCACCAACTTCCGGAGCTTGCTCAAACTCATATCCATCAAGTTGTTGATGCCATCCAACCATCTCATCCTCTGTCATCCCCTTCTCCTCCTGCCTTCAATCTTTCCCAGCATCAGGGTCTTTTCCAGTAAGTTAGTTCTTCACATCAGGTGGCCAAAGTATTGGAGCTTCAGCTTCAGTATCAGTCCTTCCAATGAATATTCAGGACCGATTTCCTTTAGGATGGTCTGGTTTGATATCCTTGCAGTCCAAGGTACTCTCAAGAGTCTTCTCCAACACCACAGTTCAAAAGCATCAATTCTTCAGTGCTCAGCTTTCTTTGTGGTCTAGTAATGTCTAGTATACCTAACTAAGCTGTTTTTTACATGGCTTTGGACACGACTGAAGCGACTTAGCAGCAGCAGCAGCAGCGGACCCTATAGAAGAAGAAAGCAGATGCAATTTTTTTTCTCTCTACAAGTTGTTTTCTTGTCTCCCAACTCTATACCCTCTTTCCTTCTTCTTTAGAGGTTTTGGAAATTTTAACTTTCCTTCCCTGAAGATTGGTAGTCATTTGTTCAACTTCCCCTTTCCTTTACCACTCCTTTCTACTATTTTTTTTATAAGAGTCTCGAAATTTGGTGTCTTTTCACCAGGGAAAGTTCAGGGGGCGTCTGTCTGTAGGAAGCGCAGGAGTAAATAACTCAGCAGTTGGATAGTAACAGATTTAGACTTTCACTGGTCCACTTCCATGTTTTATCCTGGGGACTGCTCTCTGACATGTTTTGTAGCTTAAGGCGAAAAGATACCTACAATCCAGAGAGGGAAGGTCAAAGCTATAAAAGATGCAGAAGAGAGAGTAGAGGTGAAAGAGATGAGTGGAGCTAAGGGGTATGTATGGGAGGAATATTTCTCATTTTCCCCATTCACTCAGAACAGCTGGCTTCCTGATGCTTTTTAGATAATCCTGGTATATACTACTTCAACATTCGGTAAACCTCTGTCTGCTTTTCTTTTTTATGCTTCTTTATGAAAATAATCCTTAATGTTGGTTTCCATTTTTAAATGAAACTAAATCAAAAGACTTCTCTCCCTTTCTGACTTCGTATTTTCCTCTCCATATTTTCCCCATCACACAAGTTAGTGTGAACCCCTCACATCACTTTGCCAGCTCCAACCCCCAGCTCTTCTGTTGAATTGGATTCTTTCTTCAACTATTACGCTCCCATGCTCTGCCAAAATTCAGTGCAGTATGCTAGTTAGCTGGAAATATTAACTCAGTTTTGCACCCTCATTAGGACATTTAGAACTATATTTCATATTTTTTGATTCAAAGTTAATATTTTTTCCTTTACTCTTTCCTTCCCACCCCCATCTCTCTCTCTCTCTTTCATTCTTCCTTTTTCTCTCTCTTCTCTCAATTCACAGGCTCAGCAACAGCACCTGCTTCACAGAAACACAGAAACAAGGCTGTTCCTGTTCTGATTTCTCTAGTCTTCCTTTAAAAACCAAGTGGAGATTCCCTCTTCCTGACACACACTAAAGTGAAAAGAGGCATGCCCAAGGAAAACACCACAGGCAAAACAGTTCACTTTGGGGGAGGCAGGACATTTTTTCCTCTTAATTTCGCCCCAGAAACCTAAAGTTCTTTTCTTTGCCTTTGTCTTCACAGTCCTGGTTTGGGGACATAATGTTTTTTGATTTAGCTGTTCAGAGTCTCTAGATCTCTTTCTCTGTCTGCTCACTGAGTTCCTGCTGTCTTTTGCCTCTCTCTCTCTCTCCTTGATCTATGATGTGTGTACATGTATGTGAGAGAGGCAGAAAATACGATAAGATAAAGATTCTCACCTGGGCAGTGATTTCTAATTAAGTAATTCAGGACCGTGACCAAGAGGCTAAAATGCACAAAACAACCAAATAAAACCTCAAATTAGAAGGAAAATGGCTCAAATGGGTCCTTATCTCTGCAAGTTCTAGTTAAGCAAGCAAACAAAATGGTCTGGGACAAATGATTATGGAAACTCAGAAGAATAGAAGAAAATGTAATTAGCTTCCAAGCGTCTTTCTGTTCCTCAGCCTTCTTCGACTATCCAACTCCCCAGTCATGAATTTATCCAAGGCTCCCTTACCCATACCAAAAAAAAAAGTCTCTGCTGCAAAGCTGGGAGGGTTAACAGAGCTGGTACCCCAGCCAGCCAGCTAACCAAAGAAGACAGCCGGTGAGGCCCCGAGCCCGCCCCCAGTCAAGCCTC
>NW_011494861.1:18603876-18611025 GCF_000754665.1 Bison bison bison
ATGCAGAAGAAAGAGACCTAGATTAGCAGGCCTCAAACACGACCAACTTCCAGAATTACCCAGAAAGTTTTTGTTAGAGATTTCCTGAATCAAAACAAAATCTACAGGTGTGAGCCTGCAGGTGAAACTGCTTAGGTGAAAAGCGCGGAGTCGGAGCGGGGACACGCTGGGCTACAGCCTGGGATGGAATCCGCCCGCCTCGGAAGCTGCTCTGCTCGCGGCTGCTCGGGCAGCGTCTTCGCTGACCTCAGAGGACACCGTTAGCATTTGCCCGGGGATGTGCACCTGCCGTGCGCGGCGAGCGTCCGGGCAGGTCTGCAGGCAGCCGAGGGAGCAGTGAAGCTGGAGGAACTGTCTCTACCCATGGGCAAGGCAGTAATTCCGGGAGACAGACAGGGCGAGTGAGTCTCTACAGAGTTGGGAGGAAGGCACGAGCTTGGCTTTCTCTTCGGTGCAGGGATAGAGGACTCCCCGGGTCGAGGTTGGTACTTTCCTTCCCTCTCCACCCGCGAGCGCCCCGACCCAGCGTCCGAGCCCCACTTCAAACATGCTGTGGATGCCAGGCATCCTGGCTGCTCAGCTGGAAGAAGGCAGCAGGCAAGTGGTCTGACGGCGGCGCGGCGGCGGCAGCGGCAGCAGGAAAGCGGGGAGCAAGATTTGAAAAGAGACATCCGCTCCCTTTCACACGCTGAGGGGGAGGCATTCACGTTTTCCCCAAATGAGAAGGAGCCACGAGACATCATGAAGTAAAAACTTTGGAAAGCTGCCATTGGAGATGTTGCACAAAAACCTGGAACCTTTCAGGAGTCTCCTCCCAGGCGGTGGAGGTTTGGGGAGCAGCTGATAGAGCAAGGAGGGCTCTTGCAGGACTCAAGGTAACAGTGCAGGGGGTTGGTGGTTTTTCTCCACCGCCCTTTTTCGTTGTCTTTTTGGTGTGTCTCTTGATAAGGGGATGCTTTTGCTCTCCTACAGCCTTCTTGTCCTGGTGCCTGGCAGTTGCAGGCAGAGGGAATGATCCCCCTCGCCTCTTAGTTTCTGTCTTGTGGGGCTGAGCAGTGGACTTTGGGGTTTAGCTTGAGACCGTCCTGTTATTGCCTCCTGGTGTTGGTTGCATGGCTGTCACACGACTTGGGCACTCTGCCTGACCTATATTGCTTTTGCTTGGTTTAAGTCCTCAAAGTTAGTGCAACTCCCATTAGCTTCAGAAAACCTGTCAGGCTGCATAATTGCAGAAGATGACAAGGACTTCTGCCTACCCAGCGGATGCTGGATTGGACTGTACATGGTTCCCTATGTTTGGGACGGGCCCCCAAGAGCTGAGGTCGGCATACACGATCCACACGTTCACAGATATTCACACATTCCTAGAGCTCTATTCACATGTCCATAGAGCTCCCTGGCATGTCTGTAGAGGCCTGTCTCTTGCTCCCACGCACATACAGCCAGGAACAAATAAAGATTGAAGAGTGAACCCTGTGGGTTGCAAATAGTCTCCCCAGGGTGGCAGCAGGAACCCCACTGATTGAGTGGAAACTGGTAGCTTGCTGGGGACACTGGGGAGAGAATTGCTATGCTGGAAGGAAGGGCACGCTGAGATTATCTGGCCATCTTTCTGGGTACTCATCTAATGCTGCCTATGGTATGTGTGTGTGTGTTTGTGTGTGCCTGTTAACAGCTATATGAAGGAAGCAGGCTGCCTCTAGAAGCAGCATGCATGTGCAACTCCCTGCCCAGGCCCCAGATGCCTGGAGTGTTCCTGCCTAGTAGGAACATGAACTTGGGAGCTGCTCTTCCAGCCCAGAGGAGTTTTCTGCTCACCAAGCAGTCCCTCTGCATGGTACATATTTATCCAGGGTATATAGACCTAAGCCAAATATCAACTAATAATCAAGCTAATGCACTGTAACATGACTGAACAGACCCCATCCATAAAGAACTGTGTGTGCTCTTCCTTGCTCTCGGAGTCAGGTGCCCTGAGCAGAAGCAAATGTTTTTGTTCAAAGGAGAGCAATTATAACAGGCCAGGCTTCTAGCTGGGCAATCTGAGCCTCGTCCAGCAGGGACAATGATCTGTCAGCATAGAGCCATCAGGAGAATAAAAGGTATGTTGTAAGTCAAGTATTTCTGCCTCTGTCTTCTCCAGACATGTGCAGGGCGAAGAGATTCTCTTTCTGACCATGCTTTCTAGAATACGTGCAATTGCCAGTGTTAACCAAGAAGCTAAAGTATTTTACAAAATCCCCTGGGGGGCAGTCTGATGACATCAGACGACAGCAAAGTGATTCTGGAGTTTGTGTGTTTTCCCTCTTGGTTTCACACAGTTATGTGTATGTTATTTGTTGATGGCAGGACCCTCTGGAGTTCCCTTCCATCCAAAATAAGTTGCTTTGCAGCACTGGGGGCATGACCAAGCACTGCTGTCACAATGATCCTGAAATTTTCCATCACAGCTGCTGCTATACATATATATGTGTGTGTGTGTGTGTGTGTGTGTGTATACCTCCTTTTTAGCTTCTGACTACTTGCCTACTGTGGGGAAAAACGCATGCTTTGTTTCTTCGAGGAGGGATATGTTTTGAGTTGGTAGAGAGCCTGGATACTGTGAAATGTTTGAGGAAAAAGCAAATATCAGACCATGGTTTTCCCTGCTGGAGGGCAGCTGGCACCAAAGGGTTTAACAGCTGTTCTGCAGCCATGGAGAAGACAGTAGCATCCCGGACTCTTGCTTCTCACTCCTCCCCAAAAATGGGGCTGGCTTTGTCTCCAAGAATGGAGGGATGTGTGCTGCAGTGTGGCCACAAGAAAGGAGGAAAGGAGGGATGGGCTGGGGAGTGAGGAGGGTTCCTGCTCTGTTAGCATTGGGCCAGACTCAGAGATGGGCGATGTCTTCCCCCATTTAGGCCCTTAAGATCATTCTCTGGGTTTTCCCTTCTGGACTTCTAACAGGTTGTTTACTGAGCAAGACCAGAGGGCAAAGAACATACCTGCGTCACCAACTCCTTCTAATCCCCTTTCCCAAGACACAGGCCGGCCACTGGGGAGCCTGGCACAAAAACATCCTCTGAGACGGTGCTCCAAAATCCCTCCCCAGCTCATAAACAAGAAGTAATCTGGAGGGACTGGAGACATCTGTGTGGGTACTTTCTGCTGAGTGGGATGCTTAGTGTTGAGGGTTCCTGGTTAGTGTTTTGTTTTCTCCACTGTGCAGATTATTTTTGGTGATTCAACTCTTTCTCTTAAATAATAAGACCTTGTATGTACATTTTACAATGGCATACTTTTCCAAAGGGCTAAAGGTATTTTAGGGAGTTCATCTAATTAATCTTCACATGCCTTATGGTCTCATTTATCTTTGATTACCCTAACAAGTAGAGCTACAATGAGTTTAGCCTCCTTCTTGGAAAAAGGAGGGCAGAGGACCTTGGAAGATGAACTAGTTTACTCTGAAACAATTCAGGGAAACTACGGAATGGGGTCTGGGTCTCGTCACTCCTATATCACCCCCAGGCTCTCCAGGTATCTCCTAGGGAATGGTTTAATTGTGGTAGCCATGATTTGACTCAGCTGTTCTATAATTCGCAGGAATGGGAGGCTGCAGTAACCTAGGACTTCGCCTCTAGCACTGACCTAAGAGCTACGAGGGATACGAAGTCTTATAAGACCTTGTCTTTGCCCTCAATGATCTTACATTCTAGTTAGGAAAATAGGCTTACATCTGGGGAAAAGGTAAATGACAACATACATTCTAAACAGCCGTTCAATACAAGAAATTCACAAGGCTGACCTAATTCATCTACAATCGATTTGTGCAGATAACAAGAGCTCTCAATATTCCAAGGAAGGAAAATTTGAATTGTGCCTTGGGGGATAGAGTGGGATTTGTTTGGAGAGGAAGAGATGGTAAAAAGATCCCAGTTGACAGAGAGGCTCACTGCAGCACAGTTGAGGAAGCTGGAAACTTCAAGGCTTGCATGTTTCCATGGGATTTGCTCTAAGCCACTTCTCCACTTGGATCCTGGTAACTGCATACATCTGGGTTAATTACTTGAAGCATAGAGTGGCCTAGGGGAAGCTGCCCTCACATGAGACGGAGGGATTTGAAATGTTGGACATCTCATTAGACACTGAAAATTACCTAAGCCTTCTACCCACCCTCAAGTCTAATCCATATATTATAGGAAAAATAGTGCTCAAGGTCAGAGAGCTTTTCAACAGCATATCAAAAATTTTGGAGAAAGATATTGGGGAGGGGAGTAGGCAAATTTCAAGAGAATATGAGAAAATCTCATATTTTTTTTTTTTAGACTGAGAATCTCCTGAGAGCGAGAGCCTTGATTTTCCTTCATTTCCTGTTTCCCCACCCAAATATCCCTATTGAGGTTTACTTGGAGCCGGCAAAACGCCAAAGCCCTCAGGCGTTTAGCATTGAGGAGACTTTCCATCTTAAGATTCTTGAGCGTGCCCATGTACATAACCTCTCATCTTCCCTCCTTTTCCTTTTTAATAAAACATATGCTGTAGCAGTCACCAAGGAGGAGACCACAAAAGCAAGAGGGTGGGTGTGGTATTGCCCGCAGCTGTACCACGAGGAACTGTGATTGCTCAGCTGAACAGCAGAGGCGGGGAGTCAATCTGCCAGCCAAGGAAGGGCCAAGGGCTGCCTGGCATCTGGAGATGGCTCCGACCTGACAGCCACACATGCTGACTCCAGTCATGAGCCTTGTTTTCTAGCAAAGGGGTCAAGGCAAACACAGAACTGGTGAAACCCTATTCCTCAGCCTTCGCTTGGTTTGAGACCTTCATTCACTCTACCTGTCACTGGTTGCTTCGGTGGCCCCATTCTGACATGGACAAAATTCCAGTGGGGCCCTGAGAACTGAATGACTTACCTAAAGTCACTTCATCGTGGCTCTCAGGTCAAAAGGAAGGTCCCCAAGAACCTGGTGGGTGTGTGATTGCTTAGCCCCAGGAGTTCACTCTGAGGACAAGTCCTCAGGGATATGTACTTTCTCTTGAAAATTCTCCCTTAGGCCTTGTTTTCACCTTTGCTTCCTATGTTAAGTGACCCTGAGTTGGTTGGTGGGACAGAGGCCCTTTATTTTATTCTCAAGTATTTCCTGCCATGTTTGGGGGCTAACCTAGAGGTCCAGGCCCATGGGCATGTGGTTAGTGACTGTGGGCCAAAGCCCCTTCCATTTGGGGGTGAAGAGAGGCAGCCCAGTTGTCCTTCAGCCTGGGGGCTGCGAGGGATGGGTCTCATTTCAGTGACTAGGATGCAGGCTGCTGTCTCTGGAAACTATTGCTCTGCCGTGCAGATGGAAGTAAAGTTGAGGAACATCATTAGAGTATGGAATTCTCAACAGCCAAATGCTCTATCATTCCTTTCACTGAAGCTCACGTGAAACATAAATATACCTGGCATGCTGGATTAGGTGAAGGGTGGGCAATCTGATACCTCCCAGGACTGAGCTCTGCCCCACACTGTAGTACTCATATGGCGGCCACCAGCCACATGTAACTCTTGAGCACTTGCAGTGAGTGTTGAAAGTGTAAAAATGCACACTGAGTTTTGAAGACGTGGCTTAAAGGAAGAGAATTTCAAATACCACAGTTTCTTTTAATATTGATTACACATTAAAATTATACTGTATATTTTGGGTTAAATAAGATATATTATGATTAGTTTCACCCATTTCCCTTTACTTTCTAATGTGGCTATGTGGCTCACATTATATTTCTTTTGGGCAGTGCTGGTCTAGTTTTGCAGAGCAGTGACAGCTAATGTGGAGAAAGAACAGAGGCTTAAAACAAGAGGGGCCAGAAACATAAAGAGAGAGAACTTGGATGGAAAGATGGTGAGCAGCCCAAAGAATGTCTGTCATGTATTTCCAAAGTTGAAAGTCAAGGAGGGTACAGATAGCTGAAGCTGGCTTGTTTGATGGTGACCTTACCAACTGTGACTCAGCCCAGTCTTAAGCATTTGTAGAGCATTGCTGCTCCCAGTTCACATGGAAACAATTAGCAGGTAGGAGGCCTAGGAATTTTATCCTAATTTTTTTGTGTTTCTGCCTGACAGTAGAAATATCCAAGTTAAATATCTTTAGGGTCTCACTCTAACATGTGAGGACACAGTAGTTGAGATCAGCTGGGTCTGTTTGACTTTCAAATCCCCTTCTTCCTTCTCATGCCTATCATATCATCATCTTTCCTTGGGAGAGTTTTCCTTCAAACAATATGTGTTGATGGTTTGGTGGGGAGAAAGAAAAGTTACCGCTATGTGTTAGAGATTCTTTTGTGGACCTATCAGTAATAAGAATGGGGAGAAGGCATAATTGTTGAATTTTATTTAATAAGTACAGATTTGAACACTAAAGTCCACCCATCGTTATGTTCTTTATTATTATTTGTTGCAATAAGGTTTGGCCACAACTGGGAATTCCTCATATTTGCTTAGCCTTCTATAGTTTACAAAATGCTTTATACGCTTTCTCTCAACCAATTTTTACAACATCCCTGTGGGGTGGTTAATATCTCAATTCAAATTTTTCCATGATCTGCCCCTAAACTTTATTTTCTGATCCCTCTCTTTATATGCACTTCATTCAATCTTGCTTAATCAAACTGGTTTTCTTACTGTTCTTCAGTGTTCACTGTGTAAAGTAGGGATCTTAAATGAACCTCAGTTTTATCATTTATAAAAAAAAAAATAATGCCCCATATCTCAATCTGTTCTAAATATTAAATGAGATGAAATACATAAGAAGCCAAACACAGTTCCAGGCACATGACAAATGTCAACATTCTTTCCAACCAAACATATTTCACTTTGATGATTGCCAAGATTAAAATGTTCATAGGCAAACACATTATATACCCATTTCACACACACAATGATTCCTCTCTCCAAATTCCCTGCTTTGGTTAATGGGAAGACCAATCCCCCGGGGCCAAATTTAAGATATACAGGTTGTCCTGAGCTCTGCTTTCTCTCACACAGCTCCTCCCTTCACCCCCAGTTCAGTTCATTCACTCAGTCATGTCTGACTCTTTGCGACTCCATGGACTGAAGCATGCCAGGCTTCCCTGTCCATTACCAGCTCCCGGAACTTGCTAAAATTCATGTCCATCAAGTCGGTGGACCACAACCTT
>NW_011494861.1:18611125-18716496 GCF_000754665.1 Bison bison bison
TGGACCACAACCTTATCTAACTCAATTAAACTATGAGCCATTCCATGTAGGGCCACCCAAGACGGACGGGTCATGGTGAAGAGTTCTGACAAAATGTGGCCCACTGGAGAAGGGAATGGCAAACCACTTCAGTATTCTGGCCTTGAGAACCCCATGAACAGTATGAAAAGGCAAAAAGATAGGACACTGAAAGATGAACTCCGCAGCTGGTAGGTGCCCAATATGCTACTGGAGATCAGTGGAGAAACAACTCCAGAAAGAATGAAGAGGCAGAGCAGAGTCAAAGTGAAAACAATGCCCAGCTGTGGATGTGACTGGTGGTGGAAGTAAAGTCTGATGCTGTAAAGAGCAATATTGCATAGGAACCTGGAATGTTAGGTCTGTGAATCAAGGCAAACTGGAAGTCATCAAACAGGAGATGGCAAGAGTGAACATTGACATTTTAGGAATCAGCGAACTAAAATGGGCTGGAATGGACGAATTTAATTCATATGACCATTATATCTACTACTGTGGGCAAGAATCCTTTACAAGAAATGGAGTAACCCTAATAGTCAGCAAAGAAGAGTCTGAAATGCAGTATGTGTGTTCAGTCTCAAAAATGACAGAATCATCTCTTCGTTTTCAAAGCAAACCATTCAATATCACAGTAATCCAAGTCTATGTCCCAACCAGTAATGCTGAAGAAGCTGAAATTGAATGGTTCTATGAAGACCTACAAGACCTTCTAGAACTAACACCCAAAAAAGATGTCATTTTCATCATAGAGGACTGGAATGCAAAAGTAGGAAGTCAAGAGATACTGGAGTAACAGGCAAATTTGGCTTTGGAGTACAAAATGAAGCAGGGCAAAGGCTAACAGAGTTTGCCAGGAGAACGCACTGATCATAGCAAACACCCTCTTCCAACAACACAAAAGAAAACTTGACTACACATGGACATCACCAGATGGTCAATACTGAAATCAAATTGATTATATTCTTTGCAGCCAAAGATGGAGAAGCTCTATACAAGCAGCAAAAACAAGACCAGGAGCTGACTGTGGCTCAGATCATGAACTCCTTATTGCCAAGTTCAGACTTAAATTGAAGAAAGTAGGGAAAACCACTAGACCATTCAGGTATGACCTAAATCAAATCCCTTACGATTATACAGTGAAAGTGACAAACAGAGTCAAGGGATTAGATCTGATAGAGGGTCTGAAGAACTATGGATGGAGGTTTGTGACATTGTACAGGAGGCAGTGATCAAGACCATCCCCAAGAAAAAGAAATGCACAAAGGCAAAATGGTAGGTTGAGGAGGCCTTACAAATAGCTGAGAAAAGAAGTGAAAGGCAAAGGAGAAAAGGAAAGATATACCCATCTGAATCCACCCCTACACCCAATCAATTCCATCAATTTGGACTTAAGGAGATCTACCTCCTGCTGATCTCTCAAAGCCGTCCTCCCCTTCCCTCCTCCTCCAGCCCCTATCTATCTGGCTCTCATCCCTCTCACCTGGACTTGCCCTGTACTTGGTCTCCCTGTCTCCTTTTTTTAAGGACTAGCCAACCCAGCCTCTGGCAGGAGTGATCTTTCAAACTGGTAAACGCCATTACGCTCTTTCCTTTAGTATGGTTCTCCTGTGGCTCCTCACGGCTATCAGGAGAAAAACCCAAGTTTGTTAGCATCACAAAGAGGAGGCCCTTCACGATCTGGTCCAGCAGCCTCTCCATGTCTCTGTTTCCTTACCCCTTCTCAGTCCAGCTACCTGAACTCCAGGCAGTTTCCTCAGTATCCCAAGCTGTCAGATGCGCTGTGTTGCTTTTGTGGAGAACTTTCCCTTGCCCTGTGGTCTGTTTCCTGAGGGTTACTAAGCTTTAACACTACATAAGGATACTCTCCTTATGGAAGAGAAGACTTGCCCAAGACAAGGAATTAACTGCCTCCTCTTCTACACCCCTGCATGTCTCACTCAAACTCTGTTTTTATACTATATCCAGCACACTATAGTGATCTGTTCCTATGGCCCTCTCTTGTACTCAGAGGCACTGTTGGGGTTGGAGTTCTAAGATGCATTTGTCAGGAACTATTTATTCAGAATATTATGGATACGGTATGTACCAGGTACTCTTCTTAGGCACTGGGAGTTCTGCAGTGAATAACAGATAAAAACCCTGCCATCAAGATGCTTACACTCTAGAGCATGATAATCATGATAATGATTACTATTGGCATGGCTGATAAAAGAGGTACTTTATGTGTAGTCCTTATCTGTCTTACACAGAAGTACTTACACTTTAGTAGGACTTATGTGTCAGGCCCTATACTGAAGGTTTTACGTATATTAACTCATTGCCTTCATGTCATGATTCTATCATTCTCATTTTAATAAATCTTATATTCCCATTTTACAGATGATGAATTGGAAGCCCAGGGAGGTTAAACCATTTGTCCAAAGTCACACAGCTAGTAAGAGGTGGCTGACATTCTAACCCAGTTTAGATACTGAGTCTATATTGCTTATTACTATATATCCATAAAGAGAAATATGTAGACAAATAAATGAGATATTTTCCGTGCTGATAATGAAGAAAAGCATCAAAATAGAGTACAGTAGGAGAGAGTGATTGAGGAAGGTGTCTTTGAGAAGGGAACATTTAAATTGGAAATGGATCTGTCCGTTTGCATGTGTGCATGCTAAGTCACTTCACTCATGTCTGCCTCTGTGAGACCCCATGGACTGTAGCCACCAGGCTCCTCCATCCATGGGATTCTCCAGGCAAGAATACTGGAGTGGGGTGCCATGCCCTCCTCCAGGGGATCTTCCTGATCCAGGGATGGAACCTGTATCTCTTATGTCTCCTGCATCGGCAGGCAGGTTCTTTAGCACTAGCGCCACCTGGAAATTCCAGGTGGGATAGAATCTGGGGTCTAAAGGAAAAAAAAACCTTGTGGACTCAGTAATCAAATTCTGGTGGCTGTAATGTAATGAGCATCCGCCACCACTGAAGGTACCGGATTTGGTCCAGGCTGGGGGAGGGGGGGTACAGTGCAAGTGCTAGGAAGCAGCCCAAATGTTTGCAAGCCTGTCTCCCGTCAGTCCACTTGTCCTTCTGTTCTTTGCGGTTAAGACATGTCTCACAGGATGTCTGGTTGGCTGCTCTCCACAGAGGTGGGAGGTGTGGACACACACGCACGCACGCACGCACGTGTGTCCCTGCTGCCGAACCACTTGGTTTCATGCCTCTCCTGTGAATGACGTGTCGCTCAGAATCTTAGTCAAGTGACAGGCACAGGCACAGCAAAAAGGCCGGAGACGAGCCGGTGGCATGAGCGAAAGGGGAAAGGAAAATTATTTTTCAACAAGACAAGAAGTGAATTGGACTGGAGGGAGAAATGGGAATTTGACCAGGGAGGGGTATACAGAGGGCAGTGCTTCTGAGATGCTGACAGTTGACCTGGATGGTAGTCTGTGCTATAATTTTTCATATATATGTATATATACATGCACATATATACATATATGTTCACATGCACTACTCCACATAGATATACATACATACATATGTATCTTTTCTATAAATATTTCTGGTAAAAAGATTAAAAAAATAAATGATTTGGAGAGCAGATAAAACCTGGGAGGGGGCAAGTTCCTACCTATTTAATATACATCTGAAGCATACTTGATAAACACTGTACTAGGCTTTTTTTGAAACCTATATTTTCTCATTTAATTTTTTACTATAACCTTATGAAGTATCATTCCTGTTTACAGACTGAAATTGGGGAAGGAAAAACCCAGAGACTCTTGCCCCTGTGCCATGCCCTCTGCTTTCCTCATAGGAAAAGTTCTGAGAGTCAGCAAGGTGGGGAGAAAAGGCTCCTGATTTCGGGGTCAGACAAATTGGGCTTTGATCTAGGCCTGGTCACTCGGTAGCTGTGTGACCTTGGATATATTACACAACCTTTCTGAGCTTCAGTTTGCCCATATAGTAAGATGGAGAGGCTATCCCCTTATATCATGAAGTGCAAACATCATGAAGATTAAAGACGATGTTTGAAAAACATCAGCAATGTGCCTGCCACACAATGGGCTTTGAGAAAATGACAGCTGCTGGTTTTGTATCCCCAAGTATTAAATCTCACAAGACGTTGACTTCCTTCGAGAACAGAAATGGCATTTAGCTACGGTCAGTGAGGGTCAGGTACTAGCTTCGGGATTTGCTATTGGACGCCAGAGCATCCAGAGCTACCTGGCAGCAGTTACCATGTGAAGTGCTCGCCAGGCATCGCTCATTTAATCTTCTAACAACACTTTGAGAAAGGTTGTTATCTTCTGTTTATAGTTGAAGAAATTTAAGTTCAGGGACATAAAATAACCTGAGGTCAGCAGAGCTCACGTTTGAACTCAGATCTGTGAGATCCCCAGGCCCATGCTCTTCGACACTGGACTTTCAATGTGATCATTGTCTTAGGTAGCATGCAGGGGAAAGGGCGCCTTTGTGGTCAAGGTCGGGGTAGCTGCTCTGAGGACAAGGCTAAATCGGTTAGGAGTGGGATGGAAGCATTGTTAAACCCTCGGGTATTTCTGGAGCAGGTCACAAGGCTGGAGCTACAGAGTTTTAAGTGCAATGCTTTACGCACATTGGGTACTTAAGACGTATGGGCTGGATGTAAGTGCCTCTGTTTCTGGATACAGGTGCACTCCATGTTCAAATGAAATAAGAGGTGAGTGTCCTTACGCTTGGAGGAAAGGTTTCCCTGAATTACACAAAGGTATATTGCCAGTGGTTTTAACCTTTTTTAAAAGCAGTAGAAGACTAATCAAATAAATCCTTACCCAGAACCCCAATATGTGAAACAGATAAAAGTAGACGTCTTTGACTGGAGCAGGTCTGGGGGCCCAGAGCTTCCCCACCTGTCAGTTCTCTTTCTTTACCTGCAAGTGATCCTTGAGACACCTCCTTGGAACCTAAAGGCTGTTCAAAAACGCGTTGAAAATCACCATGCTACAGAGTTCCTTTAAAACACCAGGCTTATGATTCATTTACTAAAATTGATTTTAAAATATAAGATTATCATTAATGCTGACACACCTGTGGAGGGAGCCTAGGATGAATTCCTCTTGCTCTCGGTCATTGAAGATGTGTGAAATTCAATGCCTATGCACAAATGCCTGTGGTGTGTCACACACAGTGCTAGGCACCCAATGTACCAGCTGCGCAATCTTTTAGTTAAAATTACTTCCTTTGCAATAGATGGGCTTCCCAGGTGGCTCAGTGGTAAAGAATCGAGAGTTTGATCTCTGGGTCTGGAAGATCCCCTGGAGGAGGAAATGGCAAGCCACTCCAGTCTTCTTGCCTGGAAAGTCCCATGTGCAAAAAAGCCTGACAGGCTGCAGTTCATGGGGTGACCAAGAGTGAGACACGACTGAGTGGCTGAGCCTGCACATGCAATAGATATCACTATTCCCATTATAAAGATTAAAAAAAAAAAAAGAGTACTCAGAGGTTGAGTCAGTTACCCAAGATCTCACAGCTAGTGGCGCTGCGATTCAAACCCAAGACACGAGATGGGTTAGAGAGCTGGAGTCTTGCTGCCGACCCTGCAGCCTGTTCAAGCATGGGTGGGGAAGAATAGTGCCTCTCTCAAAGTTTCTTGCTTTTCCTGATGCTCCTCAGTTGTGAGATTTTCCAAAAAAAATCTCTGGACCCTCTGGCCTTCAGTGACTTTGCTTTCATAGGACACCCAGGTCTCCCAGGAGCCAGGCTGTGGTCCTCGCCCATTATCTGTCCTTTCCCTCCCTCAGACCCAACCTCAGAGAGGGTCTGGCCATCAGAGCCCAGCCTCAGCAGCAAGGGCGGGACCCTGCTCTGACCCTCACTCGGGGCAGCAGCCCAGTTCAGGCTGAGCCTGCGGCGATTCCCGCTCTGAAGTAGCTGAGATGGGGCTTCCGGGAAGAGTGCGGGGTGGGGCTGCAGAGGGAAGTCCTTGGAATCCCCTTGAGGTATAAGAACGCTTAAGCACTCAGTACGGAGTGCGGGGGCAGTAAATTTCTGCCTCCCCCTTACTCTCTGTTCAGCCATTTAGCATATTATAAATGCGCCGACAGGCAGGAGCTGGGGAGGTCGATGAGCACTGTTCCCGGCGGGCGAGGGGGTCCTGGGGGGTGCTCCCAACACGCGCCGCTTTCCCTTTCCGCAATCTTCGCCCTCTGGGATGTGAGCCCTGCGGGATAACAGAGCAAGGTCAGCTTCCTCCTGAAGCCTCAGGGCACTGGAGACCCCTAGAGGCAGACGGCTGTGTTACACGCCCTCTGGCCGTGGAGGCGCAGGCAAGATTCTTGCCTGGAAGATGCTGAGGAGTGGCTGGAACCTTTCTTAAAAGCCTTACCTGTGAGTACAGTCCCTGCAGGCTCCAAAGGGAAAGCAGAGGGTGTGTGTGTATGTGTATGTATGTATGTGTGTGGGTATGTGTGGGTGCCTGTGGATGTGGATGTGAGTGAGTGAGTGAGTGAGTGAGATATACTATGGTCCTTCCTCCTCCCCTCCCTCCCTGCCCCACCCATTCAACTCCCCACCACCTCCATCAAAACGATATCTTTTCCTCAGGGCCCTTCACACCTCTCAGTAACCTGATCAACTAATTTGTGCTGAAGCATTAATGACTAATAACGATTTAATGTGCTGCCCTCTCAATTAACACTTGAGCATTTTGAAAGAGAAATTCACAGATTTTAACCTAAGTAGGAGACTTGGTGTGTTTTCCCCCCCTTTTGAGAGGAACTGGAGGCCCCTTAAAAGGGACCACACTGACAGCTGCCTATTCAGTACATTTGCCTCACTCTTGACTTTAGCAAGGTTTGGAAATATTATGCAGGGCCTCGCACAGAATTTTCCAGAGGCTTGCTCTAATCCACAGTCCTTCAAAACAGTGCCTTGTGCTGCTGGTGGGAGGACATAGGACGCCTCATCTTCTTCTCTTCCTCTTGCCAAGCTAAGTGGGGATTTATTTGACGGAACCTAAGGCAACTGAGCCCGTGACAACACCCCTATAACCTTTGTTAAGAGAAAGCTGCAGCATAAGAATTGGCCTAGATGCTTACTGATATCTCAGTATTATCTCTCCAGAAGTTGAATATGCTCTAACTTACAGATAAGATGACCTAATCATCGAGAGAATAGGCTCAGGGACTATAACTTGGGTTTAAGTCATTGGTAAGCCTTGCCGTGTGCTAAGTATGTGACCTTGCCAAGTTACCTATGTAAGCCTCAGTTTCCACGTCTGTAAAATGGATGTATTGTGTACTCATAGAACAGTTTTGAGTATGAAATGAAATAATGCAGAATTAGCATTTAATGTCTGGGTACACAGAGAGTGCTCAATAAGTGACAGTTCTTTTTCTTAATCACCATACTTTTTTACCATTTTAATTATTTTTGCCCTATCCCAAACTTTCAGTGCAGGGCAGCATACATATGCAGTATTTATTACTGAAAAGCAGGTGTAGCAACCCAGCCTCTTAGGCATGGTTGGCTTGATAATGAACTAGATTTCTCTCCAGGTGACAGCACTGTATGAGGTTCTTTTTCCTTTTTTGCCCCTCTGCTTGGTTTCTTTAAATGTATCTCAAAAATGCAGTGAGCAAAATGGATTTGGCAGTGACTTAAAAAGACTTAATGCATTTTGGAAAGAAAAAAAAGCCACAACAAAAACCGGTTTGTTTCTGTGATATATGGTGCGTGTGATATGACAAAAATCCATTTTTATGCTTAGGAAAATTGGCTAATTTTAAAACAGTTGACACATGCCATATGCACGTAGAGTCGTGATAGATTTTGCTCAGGCAAACAACAGAAGAGCGCAGGGCCAGTGATAGCTCACTGGTTAACCAATGACTTAAGCTTCCGACGGTTAAATTCTTATTTAGTGGCAGCCCTGCTCCACAGAGAACAGAGGGAAAAAGGAAAATGGACTCACTGTGGCTTCAGGTGCTGGAGTCAGATATTTGATCATAAAGATACCTATGACTGAGCTGGGGACACAGACGCTGTTGTGATGACAGGAGTAGGAAGAGACTCAGGAACCTACCAATATAGCAAGCTTCATGTGCAAGAGAGTGAACAGCTTATTATAAAGATATCACCTGGATAAACGAGGAGAATATTGCAAAGGACACTGAATTATTGAGCTGCCCTGATTTGGGGAAACTCCTGAGCTTTGCCTGCTCAGTTCTCCTGTTGTACACGTAGATGATTTTTGGATTTCAAATACTACTTAGGATGTCCTTTAGAATCATCTGATCCTCTGGTTTATAGTTCTGCATAAACCACACTGAAAGGGAAATTCCATATATTTTCATTTATTGCTAGTTAGGGCAAAAAGACTACATATAAAAATAAAATGCTCTAAAAATAACACATGAATTCAGGAGTGATTATGAAAAGTTTAAAACAGAGATAAGCCCTCTATTGACCTGCTCCACATTCATGCCTGTGTAGGTCAGCCAGATACCAACCCCATTATAGTCTCAGGATATGCATTCTGTTTGACTCAAAAAAAAAGCCTTTGTATTTTTTTTCTTTATTTTTAGGCAATATTTAATTAGCGACTATAGAGGGAAAAAGCTGAATAGTTCAGAGAAGGCTTATGGTTTAGGTCTGCAGGACTCAGCAATTTGACATTCTATTCCTGTTGTTTCTCACCTTAAACCGAACAGAGTCAGCAGGGTTTTGTTTGTTTGTTTGTTTGTTTTTTCCTTCCCTGAACTCATCTCCCTATTAGGTTTCCTTGCCCATTACTTCCCACTCTCATCGTTTACTTCATTTGCTTTCTTCTGTTTCCTACTCCATTTTCCCCCAGGATATCAAAAACAGACCCTCCTCCCAATCTTCATTTGTGACTGAGCCATTTAAGAGAGAAATTAATTCTTTTTCTCCCTACTTGAAGCTTCCCAGGTGGTGCAGTGGTAAAGAATCTGCCTGCCAATGCAGGAGATGCAAGAGTTCGATCCCTGGGTCGGGAAGAATCCCTGGAGTATGAAATGGCAACCCACTCCAGTATTCTTGTCTGGGAAATCCTATGGACAGGGGAGCCTGGCAGGCTACAGTCTGTGGGGTCACAAAGAGTCAGACATGACTGAGCACAGGTGCATACTCCCTACTTTAATTGCTAGGATGAGTCCCTTGAATCCTATGTGAACTTGGCTACTGAGTGACTGCAGCCAAAGCCCTCCAGTGATTCCAGGCAGGAGGCTGAGTGTCTCCGTGTGTGCATGCTAAATTGCTTCAGTCGTGTCTGACTCTGTGCAACCCTATGAACTATTGCTCACCACACTCCTCTGTCCACAGGATTCTCCAGGCAAGAATACTAGAGTAGGTTGCCATGCCCTCCTCCAGGGAATCTTCCCAACCCAGGGAGCAAACCCTTGTCTCTTACATCTCCTGAGTTGGCAGGTGGGTTCTTTACCACTAACACTACCTGGGGGGCCCTAAGCATCCCCAGTTCCCTTTATAATTATAGACTGTAAACACCTTGAAGGCAGGGTCTGGGCATTGTATCTCCAGCTCCTTGGCACAATACCAAGCACAGGGAAAACCGTTACTGTTTATGCAATTAAACCAACAGACAAACCTCGCTAGTTATCCCACTGTACCTCCTTTTTATTAAAATAGGGGCTTCTGGGAACTTAATGAGTATTCTTCCTATTAAGGAAAATTTAGTATTCAAGATTTCAGATGTATAGAATTCCAAAATTAGGGCTGTGTTTTCTTTAAGGTCGTCGTTCTCAAAATTTAATGTGCACCTGGGGAGCTTGTTAAAATGCAGAATCTTCAGCCCTTCCTTCAGAGTCTGATTCTGTAGGGCTTGTGTGAAATTCAGAAAACTGCATTTTTAACAACCAGATGATATAAAAACTACCCTTTAAGGCAAGGGAGGGCATGGCAACCCACTCCAGTACTCTTGCCTGGAGAATCCCATGGACAGAGGAGCCTAGTGGGCTACAGTCCATGGGGTCGAAAATAGCTGGACACGACTGAAGTGACTTAGCACACATAGATGAAGTGTTATCCAACTCAGTTTCGTAGAACGTTAATGTCCCTTAAGCAATGAATGAATGTCATGTAGAAGAAAAGGTCTGGGTTTGGAAAAGTTGGGGAACCCAGCAGTATTCTTCCCCTCTTATGCCCATCCCCTCCTTCACGATTATAGGTTTGCAATATATGTAACATGTTAGATGTTCTGAAAAGTTCTGCAATAAAGAAATGGTTTCAGTTTTGTTTAACCAAATATTTCCAGTACATGTCTGACTCTTAGCGACCCCATGGACTGCAGCCTGCCAGACTCCTCCGTCCATGGGATTTTCCAGGCAAGAGTACTGGAGTGGGTTGCCATTGCCTTCTCCGATGTCTGGATGTTAAGTTTATTTTATTGCTAAAAGCTTATTGTGATGAATTTGGTATGGAGAACATTGCCACTAGGGGGTGACTGATACCTGCTGGGCAAGAGTGATATTGCAGCCCAGCTCAACTACAAATTAAATTCCTCAAGGAGAGAATGAACAAAGTTGAGTGTGGAGTTGAGGGAATCACTAAACATGGGGGATATCTCATAGTCTGGAGATGTGTTTGGTATAATAGCCATTATTTGTTAAGCATTTACTATTTCCCAGGCATGACTCTACATTTTGTTTTTAATGTGCACTAACTCATTTACTTCTCAGAACAAGCCATGAATCAAATATTTTTATTATCCCCATTCACGGAGGATGAAACTGACATACTGAGAGGCTAATAATGTGCTCAAGATCCCAGAGTTTGAAAGTGGTGGAGTGCGATTTGAACCCAGGCAATCTGCCTCTAGAGCCTACCCTGTTATCCACTCTATCAGCCAGCCTCTCCTCCAGTAATGAGGCTCTGGAAATTTATTTCTGGGAGGAACAACAGCTCCAGCAGACATAGCCTGTTCAGGAGCCATGCTGCCTCAGTCCCTGAGGATTCTCTCCTATATATGTGGGCCTGTGATCATTGCCCCTATTCATCAGAGAATTTATTATAATGACCGCCTGAACCTCTGAAAGATTTTGCTGTACTTAAACACAAAATATGCTTAGCAAAACAACCTGACAATGATGATTCATGGAGAGCAATTAGGTGTAGAATTTTGTGCCTACAGAATGTCAGATTGAGTTGAAGATCTGACCATCCTGCTGACACCTTGGTATGGAATGCAATAGCTTGGCCCTTGTGTCTGTACCCTACTCTCAACTCCCTCATTGTTCCTGAGCATGAGAAGTACCCCTGAAGGGCCAAGGTGGGCTGGCTAGATGACACAATTCCAACACTGGCTTTTGGCAAGTTACAATACCTCCTTGGCCCTTGGTTCTAATATTAACAGAAAGAAAGGAGAAGAGAGACTAATGATACCACATTGCTATAAGCAATATATGTGTATATTATATATGTGTGTATAGATAGATAGATATGATATTGGAGAAGAAATGGCAACCCACTCCAGTATTCTTGCCTGGAGAGTTCCACAGACAGAGGAGCCTGGTGGGCTACAGTCCATCGAGTTGCAAAGAGTTGGACACAACTGTAGTGACTGAGCACACATATATATGATATATACACATACACTGTGTGTATGTATCTATACATACGTTGTGGGTCTGTGTGTGTACATGTATTTATAGACATAAACACAGTTCTTGGGGCTTTCCAGGTGACTCAGTGGTAAAGAATCTGTCTGCCAATGCAGGAGATGTGGGTTCGATCTCTGGGTCAGGAAGATCCCCCTGGAGGAGGAAATGGCAACCCACTACAGTATTCTTGCCTGAGAAATCCCATGGACAGAGGGCCCTGGTGGCCTACAGTCCATGGGATCACAAAGAGTGGGACATTACTTAGCAACTGAGCACTCAGGCTTACAGTGCTTATGGACAGGGAAGATGTTCAGTTTCTTGTTCCTGTACTATTACAGCCTGAGGATGACATGGTACAGTAGGAGAACACTGAGAACGGGTCAGTGCCTTCAAAGGTGTTACTGTGGACATAACAGAAAGTCAGAGTTATGACCCTGGAGAGTGAGAAAGAATTGAGAAGTGAGAGGGAATTGGGTTCAAGATCCTGGCTGTCTTCCAAAATGCGGGTGGGATGTGGGTCACTGGGACTTACAATCCAATAAGGATTCCTTGTTACTTCAGTTTCCTTCTTTGTAAAAATATGAATAATATCAGTTATAGACACATTTCACCAGGGATCTCCACCCTGTCTTCATTAATGAATGCTAAAGTGTCACATGACAGAAAGGGAGAACATTCCAACCCCGATTCCTAGAGAATTAACGTGTTCCAGGCATCATGTTCAGTTCAGTCGCTCAGTCGTGTCTGACTCTTTGTGACCCCATGGACTGCAGCATGCTAGGCTTCCTTGTCCTTCACCAACTCCCAGAGCTTGCTCTAACTCCTGTCCATCAAGTCAGTGATGCCATCCAACCACCTTATCCTCTGTTGTCCCCTTCTCCTCCTGCATTCAATCTTTCCCATCATCAGGGTCTTTTCCAATGAATCAGTTCTTCACAACAGGTGGCCAAAGGATCGGAGTTTGGCATCATGTTAGACACCTGAAATATGCACTATACAAGCTGCCCCCTTTAGATCAGGAAGCTGAGATTTAGGCAAGTTTTTTTTTTTTTTTAATTGGTTTGAGGTCACATAAGTACGAGAGGCAGGGTATGATCCCAAGTTAGGTCTGTCTAACACAAGCTGGAATCAAGATTGCTGGGAGAAATATCAATAACCTCAGATATGCAGATGATACCACCCTTATGGCAGAAAGTGAAGAGGAACTCAAAAGCCTCTTGATGAAAGTGAAAGTGGAGAGTGAAAAAGTTGGCTTAAAGCTCAACATTCAGAAAACGAAGATCATGGTATCTGGTCCCATCACTTCATGGCAAATAGATGGGGAAACAGTGGAAACAGTATCAGACTTTATTTTTCTGGGTTCCAAAATCACTGCAGATGGTGACTGCAGCCATGAAATTAAAAGACACTCCTTGGAAGGAAAGTTATGACCACCCTAGATAGCATATTCAAAAGCAGAGACATTACTTTGCCAACAAAGGTCCATCTAGTCAAGGCTGTGGTTTTTGCAGTGGTCATGTATGGATGTGAGAGTTGGACTGTGAAGAAGGCGGAGCACCGAAGAATTGATGCTTTTGAACTATGGTGTTGGAGAAGACTCTTGAGAGTCCCTTGGACTGCAAGGAGATCCAACCAGTCCATTCTGAAGGAGATCAGCCCTGGGATTCCTTTGGAAGGAATGATGTGAAAGCGAAACTCCAGTACTTTGGCCACCTCATGTGAAGAGTTGACTCATTGGGAAGGACTCTGATGCTGGGAGGGATTGGATGCAGGAGGAGAAGGGGACAACAGAGGATAAGATGGCTGGATGGCATCACCCACTCAATGGACGTGAGTCTGAGTGAACTCCGGGAGTTGGTGATGGACAGGGAGGCCTGGAGTGCTGCGATTCATGGGGTCGCAAAGAGTTGGACCCGACTGAGTGACTGAACTGAACTGAACATAAATTCCTGATTCTTCCTTTCAACCGCTTGGAGAAGTCAGGGGAAGAAAGACAGCAGCAGGGACCTCTGTGGACTTGCTCTCCTGTTAGAAAGAGCTGCTCAAGATTACATCAGTATCTTTAGGAAGTAAGCCTTCCCAGCACCCCTTTTATACCCAAGTTCTGTGACTTCCTAAGTCTGCTGTGTCCAGCCATAGTATTGTGTACCCACCTCTTAGCCCCAAAATGCTGATGGTCCCTCCAGGCTCACCATCAGCCACCAGAACCCCAAAGTGATACCTGGTCTTAGTCCTTGGGTACTTCAAGGGTCTCCTTTCCTGAACTTGTTCCTCTGGACTCTGAACCCTGTGTAATGAGGCTTAGTGGAAAGTTCTTTCTTGCCAACCTAAGCATATCTACTCACCCTAACGAGTGCTCACTCAGTTTTCCTTTGGATCAGGCCTCACAAATCCTGAGCACAGGGTTAGGAACAGAAGAGACAGGGTAGTCCATCCCCTGTGGCCTCACATGAAGCCTGGATGATGAGCTGGTGAGGAGGAGTTGAGAAAGGAAAGGAGGGGAGTTTAACCAAAGTGGACCTTCTGGAGGCTTTCCTGACTACTCTCATGTGTAGACTGCTCATAAGGAGTCAAATTTCTGTTTCATTTGTTTCTTCATATAGTAAGTGGTTAAGATCATGACCTCTGACAACCAGGTTGGCTATGGATTTATGGTTGTTGGTAGAAGATGAGCAGTGAATACAGAGGGTTTCATAACATTCTAATTTTATATATGTTTGGAAAAGTTCTATAATTAAAACAATAGAAAAGTCATGGATTCTGAGGTGAAAGAGTCTTGTACTGAAACTCCAACACAATAGCCACTTTCCTGCTATGTTATCTGGGACCGATGATTTAAATTTTCTGAGCCTTTGTTTTCTTATCAATATAAGGGAGTAAATATCTATTTAAAAGGATTATGGTGGAAATTAAATAATGAGCTTAGCACAGCAACAGACCCCAAATAAGTGCTCCATAAATAACAACCATCACTGTTGTTGTTATTAGTGTTTCTCTTGATTGTTAGTGTCATTCTGAGTTCCTTACAGCAGGTACTGTTAACTAATCATTCTTCCTTTCTATTTATTTTTTAAATTTTATATTGAATTATAGTTGATTTACAATGTTTTATTAGTTTCAAATGTACAGCAAAGTGATTCATCTATACATGTATCTATTCTTTTTCAGATTCTTTTCCCATTTAGGTTATTATGGAATATAACATTATATTCCATAATATAATTATTTATATTTATTATTTAGGAATATTTAGGAATATTATGGAATATGTGTAGAGTTCCTTGTGCTATACAGTAGGTCTTTGTTGCTTATCTATTTTGTATATAGTAGTGTATATATGTTAATCCCAAACTCCTAATTCATTCCCCCACCATTTCCCCTTTGGTAACCATAAGTTTGCTTTCAAAATCTGTGAGTCTGTTTCTATTTTGTAAATAAGTTCATTTCTATCATGATTTTTAGATTCCACAAATAAGTGGTATCACATGTATTTGTCTTCCTTTGACTTCACTTGGTGTGAAATCTCTAGGTCCATCCATAATGAAATGTCATTATTTCATTCTTTTTATGGCTGAATAATATTTGTTTATATGTACCACATTTTCTTTATCCTTTCATCCATCAATGAATATTTAGCTGGCTTCCATGTCTTAGATATTGTAAATAGTGCTGCTTTGAACTTTGGGGTTCATGTATCTTTTTGAAGTATGGTTTTCTCTGGATATCTGCCCAGGATTGAGATTGATGGACCATATGGTAATTCTATTTTTAGTTTTTTAAGGAACATCCATCCTGTTCTCCATAGTGGCTGTACCAATTTACATTCCCACCGACAGTATAGAAGGTTTCCCTTTTCTCCACATCCTCTCCAGAATTTATTGGAGAGGTTTGTAGACTTTCCAGTGATTACCATTCTGACTGGTGTGAGATCATCGTAGATTTGATTTGCGTTTCTCTGATAAGTAATGATGTTGAGCATCTTTTCATGTACTTTTTGGCCATTTGTATATCTTCTTTAAAGAAATGTCTATTTAGATCTTCTGCCCACATTTTTAAAAAATAATTTTTTTTTTTTTGATTGAAGAGTAATTCTACCCACTTTCAACTATGTTGTTTCTTAGTATTGAGCTGCATGAGTTGTTTGTATATTTTGGAGATTAATCTCTTGTGGGTCACATTGTTTACAAATATTTTCTCCCATTATGTGGATTGTCTTTTCATTTTGTTGATGGTTTTCTTTGCTGGGTAAACACTTTTAAAATGTAATTAGGTCCCTTTTTTTTTTTTTTCTTTCTGGCTGCATCGGATCTTCATTGTGTTGCTTGGGCTTCTCTAGTTGCGGTGTATGGGCTCAGCAGTTGTGGCGCCCAGGCATCCCTGGCTGTGGTGCGTGGGCTTTTGTTCTTAGCGTATAGAAATGCTGCAGATGTTTTTGTATATGAATTTTGTATCCTGAAACTTTATTGCATTCATTGATGAGCTCTAGTAACTTTCTGGTAGCATCTTTAGGATTTTTCTATGTATAGTATCATGTCATCAGCTAACAGTGACAATTTTACTTCTTTTCCAACTTGGATTTTAAAATTTATTTTTCTTCTCTGATTACCATGGGTAGGACTCCCAAAACTATGTTGAATAAAAGTGGTGAGAGTGAACATCCTTGTTTTGTTCCTGATCTTAGAGAAAATGCTTTCAGTTTTTTACTGCTGAGTGTGATGTTAGATGTGGGTTTGTCATATAGGACTTCTATTATGTTGAGGAATGTTCCCTCTATGCCCACTTTCCATTTTTGATAAATGGATGTTGAATTTTATCAAAAGCTTTTTATGCATCTATTGAGATAACCATATGGTTTTTATTCATCAATTTGTTAATGAGGTATATCATACTGATTTACTTGTGGATGCTGAAAAATCCTTGCATCCCTGGGATAAACCCCACTAGATCATGGTGTATGACTCTTTAGTTTTATATTCATTCTATCTAACTCAACTTCAAGGTCATGCAATACAAATAACACATATTTATTGTTTCTCCAAAGTGCTGTTCACTTTCTAGGAGCTAAAGATTTAACAGTGAACAAAGTGGACAAAAATTAAAATTCCTGCCCCTTATGGAACTTATATTTTTGTGGGAGAGACAGAAAAGAACCCAAATCCTAATAAATTAGCTTTTTTGGGGGGTTTTTTGTTAGAAGATAGAAAGCACTATGGGAAAACTATAGTAGGGAAGATTGGAACACCACAGGAGCATTCCAAAATTAAGTGGGATAGTCAGGGTGGGGCTCAATGAAGAGGTGACACTGAGGAAAGACTGCAAGAAGGTGAGGAAGTGAGGCTTGTGAATATCTGGAAAAATTTCCACACAATGGGAAATGAATATATTTTGTCCAGTAACTCTTTGATACCTATTTAACTCTTTTATTACCACTTAGCTTCTGAGATATGCATGTCTTTTCCCCGGGTAGTCTCCTTGATTGCTTAGAGCATGCATTATACTTTATATCTGTGCTAGTTCAGAGCTGCATACTCAGTACTATGCGTAGGTTGTTTGTAGAAAATAAACCCACACCTATCTTCCTGAGAATACATTTTTTTTTTAAGAGCAGAAATTGAAGTGTATAGGTTTACATAAAACCCTTCTCTTTCCCCTGTATCTTTATAAAACACTTGTCTTTTCTAGGTTTTATTGGCTTGATGTTTTCAGTTAAGCTAACTCAGGACAAAGCACAGGTTAATTGTAGGGAAATCTGTAGCACAAGAGAATTCTCAGGGAGGTGGAAAAGGTCAGGGTATAGGAGGAGGGAGAAACACAACTGATGCCTTTAATGCAGTTTTAACTATGACAAAACATTTTAAAATCTTGCTGCATGTTGAGAATTGCAGTTATACATTATGTGATCTTAATTGAAAGCAGTAGTTCCAGTTAGATTTAATTCCAAAAAGGCAAACAAATGACCAAAGGATGCTATTAAGAAAGTTGAAAAAAAGATACCTGAAAAAGAAAAGATTTTCTTATGATGCAATCAGCAGGATTTTCTTCCAGAGTTATCTGACTGGTGAGACTATTTGTCAACAAAGTCTATTCAGTAATAAGGTTCTTTAGCAACCAAACCTCCCAGAATAGGGCCCAAGCCAGCCTCACCTCTGGCCAAGCCCCTGGCCACAGTAAATGGTATAGAGAGATGGCAGAATGATTCATTTGGTTGTCCCTGATCTCGTCCAGAGAAGAACCATGGCCGACAAAGGTAAATTACCTTCAGGATGGTAAATTACCTTCTGGCTTGTTGCAGATCCAACCAGTCAGAGGTACTGATCTGTCCTCCTTAACACAGACCTACCCTGTCTGGTGCTGAGGAATCTTTTTTTTTTTTTCTCTCCAAGCAGCTATATCAATATAAATGCTTCTCAACTTGGGACCTATGCAACATTGATCATTATTTTAAACAGAGGGCTCTACATTGAGATATTTTGTCCTCATAGAGCTGGATGGAGTAGCACATTTTACAGCTGCCACTCTCCAGAGAGACCCTCACAAAAGCAGGTTGTCTATCTCCTGTCTCCCAAGGCGACCTCATGAATAAACCATCTTAATGTTAAGTCATGTGCATAAATAATTTAAGCTAGCTTGGGAGGGAAAAGGAAAGGCAAGTATGTGGGACACTGATCACACCACCAGTAGTCTGTCAGCCAAGATTTGAGAGGATCCTTGCAGCTTAGTAATAGATGATATATATCCATGAGGTTCAGCTGAACAGAAATTCCGTTTTACCTTATTGTCCTCTTTCTGGAACTCAGTTGACAATGGATGGGAACTGATATAATCCTAAGCTTCTTCAAGATGTTTCGAGCTTCTGTTCTTCCACGAGGCTAACTCCAAACTAGAGTGACTAGGGCAAGTTTATCTTTGGACGTAGATTTGGATCTTTAATTCCTTGTAGGGGGAGTCTTTTGTATCTTTCCACTGGGAAACTGCAGAAACACTATGGAGAGAAGCCTGCTTCTCTCGTTTCTGACTGTGTGTTCTGCCTCACTTTTCCTCACTAGATTGGAGTTATGTGGCATTTTAAAAAATGTTCTTTCAAGTCTATTTACCCATCTGTCTCCTAGATCAGTCCCCATCCCTCAATCTTCTTCTCTTCCATGTATATTTCAAGTTTAGCTCTTTCTGCTTATGTCACACTTCCCTCCAATCTCTTTCCCTTGTTCTTTGTCAGCCAGCAAAAATCTCTCTCTCCTCATCTCCAAAACAGCCTACACACCATCTGTCGAGGTTGGCAGGCTCCTGTTCTCTCCTCTCTTTCTTCCCCTGGTGGGAGTCAGTCAAGAAAAGCATGTGGATCCCCTGTGAAGCAGCTATAGGCAAACTGGACCCATCTGATGGTTCCTTCTTCACTAATGATGGCAGTTTCACAGGATCGGAAGTGAGCCCTGGGTACCAGTCTGTCTACTTAGACCCAGGTGAAGAGATACACACAGGGTTAGGAGTGAACTCCAGGGTCAGACAGTTTTGGTTTCAGTTCTGGGCTCTACTAGTCCTGTGATCATGGGTGAGTCACTTAACACATATAAGCATCCTCATATAGAAAATGTATATGTGTCTCCTTCATAGGGCTTATGGTGAGGAGTTAATGAGATAATTCAGAGCTTACTTAGCACAGTCGCCTGGCCGATAAATGTTAGCTTTAATTTTTGTGCTGTGATGCTGTGCTCAGTTGTGTCTGATTCTTTGCAACCCCATGGGCTATAGCCCGCCAGGCTCCTCTCTCCATGGGATTTCCCAGGCAAGAGTACTGGAGTGGGTTACCATTTCCTCCTCCAGGGGTCTTCCCGACCCAGGGATTGAACCTGTGTCTTCTGCATCTCCTGTATTGACTGGTGGATTCTTTACTACTGTGCTACCTGGGAAGCCCCTGCTCTTATTATTATGTCATCCCAAGCTGATAAGCCAAGTATTTCTCTCAACAGTTGAGAGAAATATTGAACACTTTCATATTGCAGAGGACCCTGGCTGTGTCAGTATCCAGAGAGCATTGTCCCTCCAGGAAACTATGTCTCTATTGACTTTTTAGCCACAGAGTGGTAATTTACTAACCAAGGACCTCATTACTAAGAAGCCCTATCAAAATATGTTCTAATTGAACATTTGCACTTAGAGCATTTCTGGGGCTACATTTTAAAGAACAGCCAGGGTTTCAGTCATCAGGAAAGTGTTCTAATGGCACACTCTTGTTATCCAGAACTTTTCCTCTGGGTGATACACTGCTTAATACATTTCAAACTAAACTGGCTAAAACTCTGAGGAGGGGGACAAACTACAGTGGTCCTTAGGGACATAGGACTTAATGGCCTGGTGGCCCCTTTCTACATCTGGTTCACTTGATTCCTGTGTCTTTCACCTTTAATGTGTATAGAGGAAACCCAAATTGGAAACACCAAAAATTTTCAGTTCTCTAGCTGTATATTTTGAAGCAAACAGATTTACAGTGAATAACCCTTACAAAAATCAGGTCTATTTTCTATGGTATGAAGCATAATTAGTGCTTCTTATATTTTCTTTAATGCCTATCATGGTTTAATCTTACATTAAAAAATAGAAGACTATAATGAAAGACCATATTTCTTTCAAATAGTTTTAGAAGTGGCCTCGATCAATTGGAATAATGAAAATAATGGGGAAACAACTTTAAGTGTGGGATTCATGTTCACAGTAGAGCGATTATTCCAATAATTGCTCTGCTATGAGCTGAGATAATAGGGGTCTCCTGCAAACTTCATCTCCTCTCGTTACTTCTCATTTTTGATGGAGGTTCCTCAACCAGTCTTGCAAAGTTAAGTGTTCTGATTTGAACCTTCTTTAACATGGAAAGGGTAAACCTTTTGCAGCTGAGACAAGAGACTTGGCTTCTTTCACTGACAGCCCACTGCATATATCACCATGCTTCTCAGTATACTGATGGATCTCCACTTCAGCTGTGAATGGATGGGCCTGGTAATTATCAAAGGATTAGTCTAAGAGGGAAGTGATTTGCAGAAATGGAGATGAGATTAGTGAGGCCCACTGTGAAAGCCGTCTGGTCCCAAACTCAGTCTAACATTTTCTTTTCTCTTACTGCAATGCCTGGGTCTGTGCATATGTGTTGCTTTGTGGAGAGGAAATGAGGCTATCCAAGCTCTACTCTTATTAAGAACATCACTCATGTCCCTGGTCCACCTGAGTTTCAGCTTTTATTACTACCACTGACCAGTGGCTGGACCTTATGCTCCACTTTGGATTATTTATAGTGGTGGGTCAGACATGAATAAATGCAATCCACAAAAATACTTATTTTGCCCAAGCCTTCCTAGAGATATCTCACTGGAGCCATGAAGATATCAGATCAGGATCAAAAGAGATCAGGTTTTACCCTGCTCAGCCAATAATCAGAAATGAATAAGCAATCAGATAACTGAAACTATAAGGTAAGCAAGTGAAGACTTTGAATAGCTTAAAAGCCAATTAGATTTAGGGATATCTAAGACCGCATAGCCCAAGAATAATGAAGATTTGATGAAATGGTAAGAGCCAGCCTGCAAAGGCTGTATGGTGAGCCCATTCCAGCAGATGTAACCTCCCAGAAATAGCCAACCACTGCCCATGTGAGACAGAAGAATCTTGGGAGAAGAAACCCACCTAGTCTGTGAAGTATAATCTCTTCACAAGATCAGTCTTGTGTTCAGATGCAGTGCAGTGAGGACTGGGGCAGGTTCTGGCCACCCTTTTCCTTCCTCCCCGTAGGTTTCAAAGTATGGATCTCAGTACAAGTTGTTCATTTCACCCACCTGGAAGACAAGAGCATGTGATGTGTGAAGCGAAGGGGCCAAACCTCCTCAGTAACTGTCATGTTTCCAAAGCAGTTTTGATCAACAATAACAAATGGCTGGATTTGAACAATTGCAAAGGATTACATGGGCTGTGAGGGGGAGGGATTAGAGAGACAATTAGACAAAATCATCTGTGTTATCTTATTGAAAGCAAATATCTGCCTTATGTTAATGGCATTTATAGGATCCACAGAAAGAATACTAATGGAATTATAGGGGACGTGGCCAGGAATGCCCAATAGGCGCCTATGATAATTCAATTAGAAGAACCTTCAGGAACCATATAATTGCATGAAATTCGTAGTTTCCTCTTTGTTGGGCAGTTTAACAAAAGCTTTATCAGTCTCTCTTTGCATGGGGAAGGAGATGAAAGTGTGTGCTTTCTTGAACTTGAGCCAGGCCACTAAAACATCCCTCAGGTAGAATATAACAGTGAGAACCTGGCCAGGTCCATCATGTGCCCTCTACAAAGGCAAGGTCTTTTCAGCAGACATTCTTGAGGAAGTTATAGAATGAATTGCATGCATGTCTTTCCTATCACATGATGAAACTGTGTTTAACAAGTATTAGCCTGCCAATCTTGGAAGGAGAATCAGCTACTATCCACTCCAATCACCCTATTATTCAGGAGGCTACAAAAACTCAGGGGAGTAGCTTGTTCAAGGTCACAGAGCTAATTATGGATAAAAACTGCAACTAGAACCCAGATCCCACTCTTCCCAGGATATGACCCTAGATTTTTCCATACTGCTATTGCAATAGAAATGCTGGTGTTTGGCCTAGACAGAGTTTGACATGTAAAGAATATAGTGATGCTTATGAGATATTTAGTTATGTATCTTAATTATTTGGACCATGCAGAAAGGAATATCCCGTTGTTATTCAACAGAAGACACATGGGAGGGTTGTTTTTGTTTTTCTGTTTTCTCCAATAGCATTTTTGTGGTAACTTGTAAAAGACAAATTTTCTACTCTTCTTGATGCCCTAAAAATCTCTCTATCATATGACTTAGTCCTGCTTCTTTCCATAAACAGGATATTTTATTTTGCCTCTGTTTTGTCATCCACAATTCAAAGAGGATAGATAGTGGGGTTCTTTCCCCTAATATGTTTTTGAGAATCTAGGTCGAGATTGAGGACACTGTGCTATGTCCAATTCCACCTCACCAGGCTATCCAGGACTGGATCACAAAGGAGTTGAGAAATAATCATTTGCCTGATATCAGGCAATAGGGATAAGACACATTCTCAATTTGCAGGCAGAATCTTGTGTATAACCACTTAGTGTATCAAATCTGCTTCTATCCCCTTTTGATTTTAATAATTAGCCTTCATTTTTCCCTCTCTCCTGAACAGCTACCCATGACTAAGAAGATTTAACTTTCTTTCCATACATATAGGAATGTCTTGTACATATTTGCATATGGATAGAAAAGGTAAGTTATGAGTATGTGTGAGCACGCCTGGATGTGAATACAGCATATGTCAATGCATCAAGAACTGTATTCCTCACTCTGATTTGCCCTCAAACAGCCTCTGATTCCCTTGAGAGGCTCATCACTAAATTAGAACATCTTGGATATCCTTTTAAAAATATCACATTTGGGCCCCATACCAAAGTATTTTCTAGTTCATTTGTTCACTGTTTCATCAAACACCTTTCGGTCAGTTATCGTATGTCAAGCAATATGGCAGAACCTGAGGTATAAAATTTAGAAATGACATTCTCACTGTTATTGAGGTTACAGCCCAGGGTTTTTCTGAACATATCCCATTCATCTTCATTGTCATCTTTTTTATTCATCATATTTGGTTCTAAGTGACTTTTTATTTAAATATAAAATATTTCCTCAAAGGACAAATATTTGCCGCCATTAATTATATTTACAAGGATGTGCTTCAGGTTTTGGAAGCACTTCCAAAAGTGTTTTGGGTCATTGCCACATCCCTGGAATAAAGCAGTGTACTTAAGGGATTTCTTTGATGAGCTGCTGCTGCTGCTGCTGCTAAGTCACTTCAGTCGTGTCCGACTCTGTGCGACCCCAGAGACGGCAGCCCACCAGGCTCCCCCGTCCCTGGGATTCTCCAGGCAAGAACACTGGAGTGGGTTGCCATTTCCTTCTGCAGTTCATGAAAGTGAAAAGTGAAAGTGAAGGTGCTCAGTCGTGTCTGACTCTTTGCAACTCTATGGACTGCAGCCCACCAGGCTCCTCCACCCATGGGATTTTCTAGGCAAGAGTACTGGAGTGAGGTGCCATTGCCTTCTCCGTTTGATGAGCTAAATACTAATTTAGATGGTTAAATTCTAGCATGTTTAGCAAACTATTGTTACTGTTTTATCTTATTTTTTAAACTATTTCATATCTTTAAATATTTATGTATGTCATTAGTTTTCATGCTTTTTTGACTGTACTGTACGAACTTCAGCTGCTGAGAGTGCACACACATACACAACACTGATCCAACAGGTCATGAAACAACACTCACCTTTACAAGGACGGGTGCTCTCTAATATTTTTCTTTTTTGTTTTTTTTAAGCCCTAACATAACCCACCAACTTAGTTCATGGGCCACTCGAGGCTCTTGACTGCAGTGTACAGTACTCAGTCTGACACTGTCCTTATTCTTTATTACATATATTTTAAACACTTCCCTAATACAATAGAGAATTATCACATTTATTCTCCAAACTTCCAACCTTCCAAAGTATCCTGGAAGTATCACCTTAAAAAACAGCTTTACTACACATTTGTAGTACTTCTTTATTTATTATCAATCAATGGATTGATCTATTGCTACTTCCCCTGTTTTTACCCTATTCTCGATTCCTAGGTGAAGAAAAGTGCGGCCGATGTACCACAATGACTTTTTTCTTTCTGTATTTGCCCCATCTCTGTGCTATATTTATTTCTATGCTGATAGTATTTTCTTATTTAAGCACTTAACAACTATATCAAAATAAGCATCCAATAGAGTTAGATTTACTGCTTAATAATGAATCCTTAATTATGCTATGTACTCAATCGCTCAGTTGTGTCTGACTCTTTGCGACCCTATGGACTATAGCCCATCAGGCTCCTCCGTCTGTGGGATTCTCCGGGCAAGAATACTGGAGTGTGTTGCCATTTCCTTCTCCAGAGGATCTTCCTGACCCAGGGATTGAACCGAGGTCTCCTGCATCGCAGGTGGATTCTTTACCAACTGAGCTATGAAGGAAGCTTAATTATGCTGGGTGAAAACTAATTGACATCTTTTCTTTTAACCTTTTGACCTCTGTCACCCATTTAAAACTAGTATTGTTATTCATTTATAGTTTAGTCTTAGGCCCACATACTCAGATGTGGCCCTGGGCAGACTTGCATAGGATAAAGCAGGTGCCCAGCGCCTTCTCCTCCCTTGCCGCATCCTCTCCTCTTCTGTGCCCACTCCTTCCCTCAAAGCACTGAGTCCTCCTCAGTTTCCTGCTTGATCTGGGTTTGAATCCTGATCCTTCCCTCACTGACTTTGTCTAAGCAAGTCATTTAACTGCTCTCAACTGAAGTTTCTTTAATCATACTATTGGGGAAATTGTGAGTTGCTGACTTTGGGCAGAGTGAAGTCAAACCAACACCTGTAAGCAGGGGATGAGGTTAATCCGTGAAAAGCACCTAGGAGAGAGCCATGCCAGCTTAAGGTTGCCAAGGGGCAGAGCAGACATCACTGGCCAGCCATGGAACGAAGTGTCTCCAATGCCAAGTGGAGAAAAATATTTGGAATCCAAGTCCTAGATGAGCAGCAGAGATGGCTTATAGGTAGCATTGTTAATAGCAGATCGGCCAAGAGCAAAAAAAAAAAACACAACCCCTGGCAGATGGCATTTTGCTGATTTGTTGCTTCTTTTAAAAGGGTTTGGTGTGTACCCCCCTCTCCAGGCTGTTGCCTCAAAGCATTTGTAAAGAATAATGATACCTTCCTCACTGGGTTATTTTAAGATTTTGATGACACACTGAGTATGAAAGTGCTTTGAAAACTGTAAAGTGCTCTACAAATGCTAATTTCTCTATTTACCCCTTTTCAAAACTGTTCAAAGCTGGCAATTTATATTGGGATAAGAGAAAGAAGTTTATGGTCAGGAGTAGAAGACTGATAATTGTGAATGAAATGCACATTTTAGTAGATTGCATTCTCCCAGCTTGTTTGTTTCCAACTCAGGCTATTCATTAGAATCACCTGATGAACTCTGACGCTTTACCGGTGCCCAGGGCCTCCACCCAGAGATTCTGCACTGCTTCGTCTGGGGAGGGGCTCAAGTAGCACCGTGGTATAAAAGGTGCTTCTAATATGTTGCCATAATTGAGAACCCCTGTCAAAAGAGGAAGTCTTCTGTGTTAGAATTGAGGGGAAAACCTAAATGATAACCAGACAGCTGTTCTTACGGAGTCCAGGCAACCCTGCATAGATTATCACAAATGCACGGGACTCTGCATCAATTTCTTCAATAAAAATATATTCACTGGGCAGCTGGTCTGTGTCACACATATTCTGGGAAATCAAAGGTAAATAATACAAAATTCCTATCCTTAAGCAGTTCAGTCTGTGGAAGACGTAGGCTTTTGTGTAAGTTGTAAATAGTTACGATTCCATGTGATAAGTTCCGGAGAAGGCAATGGCACCCCACTCCAGTACTCTTGCCTGGAAAATCACATGGACGGAGGAGCCTGGTGGGCTGCAGTCCATGCGGTCGCTAAGAGTCGGACACGACTGAGCGACTTCACTTTCACTTTTCACTTTCATGCATTGGAGAAGGAAATGGCAACCCACTCCATGTTCTTGCCTGGAGAATCCCAGGGATGGGGGAGCCTGGTGAGCTGCTGTCTATGGGGTCGCACAGAGTCAGACATGACTGAAGTGACTTAGCAGCAGCAGTGATAAGTTCTATAATGAGGTCGGGAGGCTACAGGTGTAAGACTACATATTCTACTAGGGAATATCAGGAAAGCTTTTCCGCAAGTATGAAGCAGAAACTGAGTGATGAAAAACGTACAATTTTGCCAGACAGAATAATTATAACTAGCATTCATTGGGCAATTAGCATAACCAGTCACTGCTCTGAACAACTTATGTTTGGGCTTCTCAGGTGCCTCAGAATGCCAGTTCTGCACACATCTCCAAGGCCACATGTGTGCAGGCACTCGATCCCTGCTCTGTGGGGGACCAGCCTTACTGGCTCTCATGGACAGACCTGGAGAACATTGTGGGAGCGGGGGCATCTCCTGGGGAGGACATGCATCCAGACCAAACAGGCCTATGTTCAAGGCTTCCTGGCCTCAAGCCATAGACCTGGGCTCCCAGAGCCGCCTTCTTGAGAGCCAGGGATCCCTCTGAGTACCCCCTGGTACATCCACCTGCCACCTCCCTTAGTAATCTGCCTGCAATGCAGGAGACCTGGGTTCAACCCCTGGGTCAGGAAGATACCCCTTGGAGAAGGGAATGGCTACCCACTCCAGTATTCTTTCCTGGAAAATTCCATGAACAGAGGAGCCTGGCAGGCTATAGTCCATGGGGTTGCAGAGAGTTGGACATGACTGAGTGACTTTCACACACACAATCATTCTGATGACAAACTTAGGAGGTAGGTGCTAATATTTACCCCATTTTATTATAGGGAAGTGGTTTTTCTAGATGCAGTGCCTCCAACAGCAGCAGCAGAGCATCTCTATGGACCTCGAAAGAAATGCAAGCTCTCAGTCCCCTTCCACCCCAACCTATTCACTGGTCTGTTCTCTGGGTGTGCTTCAGTAACTTGTGTTTTAATAAGCCCTCCAGCTGATTCTGATGCACTTACATTCTGAAAAACTGCGGCCATAGGGAAACTAAGATACAGATTAAATAACCTGCTCAGAGTCACTCAGAGACTAAATGGCAGAAGGATTCAAAGCCAGGTGGCCTGGCACAGGGTCCCCACTCTTAACTTCCGTGCTGAAAGCAAAATCCTCAGTCCTACTGTGGACTGAATTGTGTCCTCCCCAAATTCATGCATTGAGATCTTAACCCCTAACGTGAATATATCTGGAGAGAGCATCTTTCAGTTCAGTGCAGTCGCTCAGTTGTGTCTGACTGGACTGTAGCACGCCAGGCCTCCCTGTCCATCACCAACTCCCAGAGCTTACTTAAACTCACGTCCATCGCGTCAGTCATGCCATCCAACCATCTCATCCTCTGTCGCCCCCTTCTCCTCCTGCCTTCAATCCTTCCCAGCATCAGGGTCTTTTCCAATGAGTCGGTTCTTCACATCTTTAGGAGGAAGTTAAGAGTAAATGAAATCATAGGGTGGAGCTCTAATATCATAGGACTGTGGCCTTATAAGAAGAGACAAAAATCTCCCTTCTCCTTCCTTCCCTCCCTCTCTCCCTTCTCTCCCTCCCCAACCTCTCTCTGCCCTGTGTGAGGACACAGAAAGAAGATGGCATCTGCCAGCCAGGAAGGGGCCTCTCAACAGAACCCAGCCATGCTGATACTCTGATCTTAGATTTAAAATTTCTGTTCTTTAAACCACCCAGCTTATGATATTCTGTCATACTTCCACCCAGGAAGAGGGAACATTGTATGGGAAGGAGCAAAAATAAGAGAAAGCCTGAAATTTCCCAAAGCATACAGGAATAGGAGGGGAGAGAAGGTGTTGGACAAGGGGCCCAGGATGGAGAATGATGTGTGATGAAAACTAAGGCTTGAGGGACTGAGGTCAGATACTGAAGGCCCTTGTATGTAAGGGAAATGTGTTTCCACTTTTTCATAGGAGCAATGATGAACCACTGAGTTTAAGTAGATCAGATTTGCATTTTAGGACACTATCAGGAGAGAAGTGTATGGATAGGTATATGGTGATTTGAGGGGTAGATTGATGCATTAGGAAAATCCTGTCTCACTCCAGGTTCAAAGCAAAGCAAGCATAAAGTCATAGAAATTTGGGTCTAAAGTTTAAATATAAGATAAACTGAGATTAAGATGCCTATAGGAAATGTATATAGAAACATATATGTGTGTAACATATAAACAGATCTACATATTGATTTATATGAATATGGATGGGAGAAAGTTGCTTAAAGATGCACACAGTAAGTTGTTCATATTTCTTGTTCAGACTAGAGAAATTGGAGAGGGAAGGAAAAATAATGACTATTTCCTCATATCTCTGCATTATACTTGTTGCAATGAGCATGCAGTCCCTCATTAATTTTTTAACAAACCTAATAATGATCACATGCAGAGACGTCCATGTGGTTCTAGAGCTCAGGTGTGAGAGCTTGGCTCGAGGCGTAAATTGGGGTGACATGGCTGAAGGGGTATCGGTGAAGACTGTGGGAGTTGAACAGCCTTGGAACTGAGCAGAAAAGTCCCCTAAGAATGACAGGCGGGACCTACCCTGTATAAAGCCTGGTGAGGAAAGCATGGGAGCCTAGAAGGAGTTCAGAGAAGGGACGCCGGAAGAGTCCATGACTCCAGGGAAGCAGACTCGTCCTCCCCGGGGTCCCCCCAGCCTTCTTGCCAGGTCACATGTGCTCACACAGCCACTTAAGAGCTGAAGTTTGAAAGAACATGTGTTCACAAGGGGAGCAACGTCAGCACAGTACTGGGAGAGCCAGATGAGCCCTGTGAAACACCCTTGAAATCGGTGAGTTAGAAGGTTTCTGAGTCAAAAGAAAAGTCATGGTTAGTTTTTATTTTCTTCTCTGTCATTTCTCATCTGATATCCCCTTTCTTAATCCTAAAAGAAATGCACACTCATAGGTGTACAAACACATGTCATACACACCTAGATTCACATGAATGGGGTATCCTAGTTTTGGTCCTGAGGTAATATTTTAGGAAAGAAAAAAAAAAACACCCTTAGATATTTTTCTTATTGTAAGATAGGGACGGGGGGTATAAGTAAGTGTATATAAAGATCTTTCATGCTTACTGTATTGTTGAAGTCATAAACTTTTAGTCTTGGCAGCGTGATCGTTCTCTCAGAGACAGGAGGAAGAAGCGTGAGGAAAATCAATGGCCCGTTTAACAGCAGGGCGGTGGTTTCTGCTCCCAACTTTGGTCACGTGCGTGGGAGCACTTTTCTGTTTGCCTTTTAAAGAGCAAATTTGCACAGCATGAGACCAGGAGAGAGAAGGACTGTTGTCAGCTCCTCCAAAGCCCAAGTCAACAGAGGTGAGAAGAGATTGGAGGGCCACCACCCCTTGCCTGGATGTCCCAGACAGACTGGAATGAGGGCTTTTAAGGATTCAGTCCTACAGATCATTGCTCACGGCATCTGATCTGGTTTCCTTGTATTCATCAGCTCTCCATCACACTCCAGCTGAAGCCCTTTCCCTCATCTTTCTTTGGGGAGATACAAAAACGACAGCATTTTCAGGGTAAAAAGTGCTTCTTAGCATTCTGATTCTTAAATTTTTGTCGAGATTGAGAAATTTGGGATGCAGGCATGTCCCAAGATTGTTTTGTTGATGTTGTTGCATGAAAGCAGAGTAAGAAAGAGACTTAAGGATACTTTATTTTTTTTAATGCCCTGAATCCTAGAACATGGCCAGATTTCTCTTTTTTTCCTTATTCTCTCAAACCAATCAATGTATCAGTGCATACCAATGGCTCCACATGTGAGATATGGAGAAGATCTGACCGTTTTTCACCATATCCACAGCTGTAATCATCTTTTGCCTGGCCAATTGTCCTGACCTCTGAACAGGTCTCTGCTCCACCCAGGGCATCCTAGAAGTTACTCTCTATAGAGCAGCTGGAACAAGACTGGTAAACAAAATGTTATACTCAGATTTCAGCTCGAGTCCTTACAGAGTCTACACGATCTAGTTGGCTGTTGCCTCTCTGACCTTGCATTCTCCTACTTTCTCATCCCCTCTCTGTGCTATAGCCCCTCTGGCCTCTTTACTCTTCCCCTAGCTGCCAAAGAGAGCTCCTGCTGCTCTCACTGTTACCTGGGCCTGGCATGCTTTTATCCTCAAATGCCCTCGCTTGCTTTGAATCTTTGTTCAAATACCCTATTACTCAACTTGTTGTTGTTGTTCAGCCACTCAGTTGTGTCTGACTCTTTGTGACCCCATGGACTGCAGCATAACAGGCTTCCCTGTCCTTCACTATCTCCTGGAGTTTGCTCAAACTCATGTCTATTGAATCGATGATGCCATCCAGGCATCTCATCCTCTGATATCCCCTTCTCCTCCTGCCCTCAATCTTTCCCAGCATCAGGGTCTTTTCCATTGAGTTGGCTCTTTGCATCAGGTGGGCCAAAGTATCGGAGCTTCAGCATCAGTCCAATGATTCAGTTTTGATTTCCTTTAGAACTGGCTGGTTTGATCTGCTTGCTGTCCAAGGGACTCTCAAGAGTCTTCTCCAACACCACAGTTCGAAAGCATCAATTCTTCAGTTCTCAGCCTTCCTTATGGTCTAACCCTCACATCCGTACATGACTACTAGTAAAACCATAGCCTTGACTAGATGGATCTTTGTTGGCAAAGTGATGTCTCTGCTTTTGAATACACTGTCTAGGTTATTCATAGCTTATCTTCCAAGGAGCAAGCACATTTTAATTTCATGGCTGCAGTCACCATCTGCAGTGATTTTTTTGGCCATGCCAGGTGGCATGTGGGATCTTAGTACCCTGACCAGGGATCCAATCCATGCCCCCTGCATTGGAAGCATGGATTCCTAACCACTGCACCACTAGAGAAGTCCCTTTCATGACTTTTTCAGGGCAAACTTTGTACAGCATGAGACCAGCAGAGATTAAAAAAAAAAAAACAAAAAACTTTCTCTATATAAAACAGCAACCCTCACTGGTGTTCCCTATCCCCTTGTCCTGCTTTAGTCTGCATATAATTGTTATTACCTGATCCGTTGTGTGTGTATTTGTTGATATGCTTGCTGAGTGTACCCTTGCCTATTAGAGTGCAAATTAAGGAAGTAGTTGATTAGTACTTTGCATTTAACAATTAGTAGGTATTTTATGGGATAAATATAAGCTACAAAAATATTTGTTGTGCCTCATAGTGTATAACGTAGGTGTTGAATAGAACTTAGATATTCAAGAGTTCTAGAAGCCTAAATTTATGATGATATATCTGTACTTTCAGATTATTTTCTCCTAACTTGTCCCTCATTTAATTAGGATCAGCATAAACAGGAGTCTTTCAGCTTAATCCATCAGATCTAAGGGACTATTTCTTTAATAAAAGAGAAGGTGTAATATGTCTTCAGTTTTCTTCTGAGAACCTAAAACAGTTTTCTTCCCTGTTATAGGAAGTCAGAGACTTTGCATTGCATTGTACCTCTTGGCAGCCCCCATGATAACTAACACATTACCTTATGTGCAGTTGGTTGTCATTAAAAATAGTTTGCTTGAAGAGTAAAAATTATTGGCTCTTTGTCTGGTTGTAGTTAGTTTTCCCCAAAGCCTATGGCATGTCTAGAACTCCCACGCTTGAATCTGGAATGAAGGTCAGTCTTATAAACTTTGATCTAATCAGGATGCATTGAGATGAAATTAGAGCCAGTGCTCTAAACAAAAGTCACATCCAATTTATGTCCATTCATTCAGGGAACATTTAAGTGCCTATTATGTATTAGTTAATATGCTAAGTACTGGAGAAAAATGATGAGCCCAAAGGAGTCACACTAGCCTTCATGGAACTTACAGACTAACTGGGGGGACAGACCTTGATGAAACAATGATGCAAACAGTTATGTAAAGTCATAGTTTGTAAGTGCTATGAGCAAAAGAGATATGATGCTGCAGGAGGCTATAATCAGGAATTTGATCCTGATAGGGAGATTTAAGGAAGGCTTCCTTAAGGAAGTGAATTGACTAAGAATTAGAACAGAGCCTTCGAGGTAGAGGCAACATGAGGTACAAATGCCCCCTGGTTGAAGGACATTGGACGGGTCTGGGGTCCTAAAGAAGGTCTGCATGGTGGGTGTATGGAGCAGGGTAGAACATATGAGACTGGAGATGTGGGTGAGGCCAGGTCATTCATAGCTTCACAGGTTGTTTTAATAATTTCTTACACATATATCTAAAGAGTGATGGGAAGCCATGGAATGATTGATATGTTTGGGCGTTGAGAGTAAGGAGCTGCATAACAAATTGCCCCAAATCTAGTGACTTAAACAAACTCACATTAATAATCCCACAGTTTGCACAGGTTGGGAATCTGAGCATGACTTAGCCAGATTCTCTGCTTAGGGTCTCCCAAGTCTACAGTCAGGGTGTTGTTGATCTGGCTACATGGTTACCTAGAAGCTCAGGTAGGAAAGAATCCACTTCCAAGTGCTTTCAGTGTGATAACAGAATGTATTTCCTGGCAGTTACAAGTCTGAAGACCCTAGTTTCTTACTGGCTGTCAGCTGGAGGCTGCCCTCCGATCCCTGCCCCATGGCCCTGCAGAGGCAGTTCAGGATATGGTTGTTTGCTTCTTCAAGGCTGCAGAAGAATCTCTTCTCTCTGCTAATGTGGAGTCTTACATAATATACTGTGATCATGAGAATGACAGCCTGTTCTCTTTGCTGCATTCTACTGGTTAGAAATAAATTACAGATCCTCCCTGTACTCAAGGGGAGGGAGTGACATAAGAGTATGACTCCTCGGGGGCCACCTTAGAGTGCGTCCACCATAGGAAGGAAAAAGAGAGTGACAAACATTCAGATCTGAGTTCCAAAGAATAGCAAGGAGAATTAAGAAAGCCTTCCTCAGTGATCAATGCAAAGAAATAGAGGAAAACAACAGAATGGGAAAGACTAGAGATCTCATCAAGAAAATTAGAGCTACTAAGGGAACTTTTCATGCAAAGAAGGGCACAATAAAGGACAGAAATAGTATGGACCAAACAGAAGCAGAAGATATTAAGAGATGGCAAGAATATACAGAATAGCTATACAAAAAAGATCTTCATGACCCAGATAATCACGATGCTGTGGTCACTCACCTAGAGCCAGACATCCTGGAATGTGAAGTCAAGTGGGCCTTAGAAAGCATCACTACAAAGCTAGTGGAGGTGATGGAATTCCAGTTGAGCTATTTCAAATCCTCAAAGATGATGCTGTGAAAGTGTTGCACTCAATATGCCAGCAAATTTGGAAAACTCAGCAGTGGCCACAGGACTGGAAAAGGTCAGTTTTCATTCCAATCCCAAAGAAAGGCAATGCCAAAGAATGTTCAAACTATGATACAATTGTACTCATCTCACACGCTAGTAAAGTAATGCTCAAAATTCTCCAAGCCAGGCTTCAACAGTACATGAACCATAAACTTACAGATGTTCAAGCTGGATTTAGAAAAGGCAGAGGAACCTGAGATCAAATTGCCAGCATTTGCTGAATCATCGAATAAGCAAGAGTTCCAGAAAAACATCTACTTCTGCTTTATTGACTATTCCAAACCTTTGACTGTGTGGATCACAACAGACTGTGGAAAATTCTTCAAGAGATGGGAATACCAGACCACCTTACCTGCTTCCTGAGGAATCTGTATGCAGGTCAAGAAGCAACAGTTAGAACTGGACATGGAACAACAGACTGGTTCCAAATAGGAAAAGGAGTATGTCAAGGCTGTATATTGCCACCCTGCTTATTTAACTTATATGTAGAGTACATCTTGAGAAATGCTGGACTGGAAGAAGCACAAACTGGAATCAAGATTGCCAGGAGAAATATCAGTAACCTCAGATATGGAGATGACACTACTCCTATGGCAGAAAGCAAAGAAGACCTAAAGAGCCTCTTGATCAAAGAGGAGAGTGAAAAAGTTGGCTTAAAACTCAACATTCAGAAAACGAAGATCATGTCATCTGGTCCCATCACTTCATGGCAAATAGGGTGAAAACAGTGACAGACTTTATTTTGGGGGGCTCCAAAATCACTGCAGATGGTGACTGCAGCCGTGAAATTAAGACACTTGCTCCTTGGAAGGAAAGCTATGGCCAACCTAGACAGCATATTAAAAAGCAGAGGCATTACTTTGCCAACAAAGGTCTGTCTAGTCAAAGCTATGGTTTTTCCAGTAGTCTTGTATGGATGTGAGAGTTGGACTATAAAGAAAGCTGAGCGCTGAAGAATTGATGCGTTTGAACTGTGGTGTTGGAGAAGACCCTTGAGAGTCCCTTGGACTGCAAGGAGATCCAACAGGTCTGTCCTAAAGGAAATCAGTCCTGAATATTCATTGGAAGGACTGATGCTGAAGCTGAAATTCCAATACTTTGGTCACCTGATGCAAAGAACTGACTCATTTGAAAAGCACCTGATTCTGGGAAAGATTGAAGGCAGGAGGAGCAGGGGACCACAGAGGATGAGATGGTTGGATGGTATCACCGACTCAATGGACATGAGTTTGAGTAAGCTCCAGGAGTTGGTGATGGACAGGGAAGCCTGGTGTGCTGCAGTCCATGGGGTCACAAAGAGTCAGACACCACTGAGTGAACTGAACTGAACTGAAACCTACCAACCAATAACTATATTTGGTATATATCTATCTCTTTGGAGTTCTTTTTTAAACAAGTACACATTATTTTTTAACAGAATAATAATCTGCATACTGGCTTATAATTTATGTTTTTCACTTAATATATCCTGTGCAATTTTCCATATCATTAAATATTCCTACAGAGTACACTTTTAAATGGTCACATTTTACTGAATTGTATGGATATGCCATAATTTGTTCAAGCATATCTATCATTCGACATTTAGGTTGTTTTGAGTTTTCCACTATTATTAAAATGACAGTATAAAATAAAAGACATAATTGTGAATATAAGGGGTCACAAAAGCACTCAAGATTTGGGGTCTAATTTAGGAGTAAGACACAGGTAAAGAGCAGCTTTATTTCTGAAAGAGTTTGTAGAGAATGTGGCCTAGATCTGGAACCAAATCAGGAATAGACAACCAAGCCTTCCCATTGCAACCTCTCCAAACTAACCACCATGCCACAGAAGCAGAGCCTGCTCTTGCTAACTTATTGGAAGATGTGCTCAGTCACTCAGTCATGTCCCACTCTTTGAAGCCCCGTGGACTGTAGCCTATGAGGTTCCTCTGTCCATGGAATTTTCCAGGCACGAATCCTGGAGTAGGTTTCCACTTCCTACTCCAGGGGATCCTCCTGACCCAGGGATCGAACCTATGTCTCTGGTGTCTCCGGCACTGGCAGGCAGATTCTTTACCACTAGTGCCACCTGGGATGGAACAGGCATAATGCACATCCCCTGCAGGCAAACAGGAAGTCTAGAATTAACAGGGCCAGAGCAGCTCTGTTCTTCTCTCAAAATCACAGTACAAACAATCCCTGGAGGGTACTTCTCTTGTTGAAGTCTTCCCCGTATGTGATAGCCAGCTTTCAAGACGGCCTCCAGAGATTCTCATTTCTGGTGTCCACCCCCTTTTTGTGCAACCCCCTCCCACAGGGTATCAGGCTTGGTCTCCATGAACAATAAACACAGCAGAGATGATGGGGTGTGACTTGCCAGGCTAGCTCATAAAAGGCATTACAGCTTGTGCCTTGCTTTCTTTTGGATCATTCACTCTGAGGAGAGCTGGCTCTCACGTTGTGAGGATCCTCAGTCTCCCTGTGGAGAGGTCTGTATGAGAAGGAACAGAGGCCTCCAACCACAGCCAGCATCAACCAAGCTGCCAGCCTTGAAAATGACGCTACTTAGGCACGGAGCCTGAATCCCCAGTCAAGCCTTCAGATGCCTGTAGCCTTAGCTGATATCATGACTACAGCCTCACAAGAGACCCAGAGCCAGAACCACCCAAATTCCTGACCCACAAACATTGCATGAGATAGTAAATTTTTTTAAAATTGTTTTCAGCCACTAAGTTTTCTGATCATTTGCTACACAGTAATAGATCATTAATATACTTTGGAAACATAAATGGCTCTTTCTCTCTTTCAATTGCCAACCAATAAATATCTTGGTAGCTGAATCTTTCTGCATATTTTTGAAATAACTGTCTAGATGTAGACTTGCTAGATGGAAGGAAATGCAGAATTCCAGTGTTATATGGTTAAATCTTAAATGTGCTCTTTTAGACATCATGGCATTGGCCTTAAAGTGTGTGGTCATGCCATCACTACTCTGTTCCCCTTCGCACAGCTGCCAGCAGGACTGTGTCTTTGTTTTCTGTGTGGAGAGATTGGGATGGGAACAGGAGGAAGGACAGAACAATGACAGGAGCCCCCAAAAGGTTTAAGGGAAGCAAGAAGGGTCCTAGGGCATGTGGTGACTTTTGGAGGATTACCTTTGTAAATATATCAGAAAGATATCTGTTTACATATGCTGTGTGTGGCAACAGTGAAAAATGAGACTTGATGCACTGACAGAAGTATTTGGAGTGTTAGATAGATGGAAATGCAGAATTCCTGGAAAGAAGAAAAAGGACAGATGCAGAGCCCAGGAAAGGGATGCGTGGAGAGAAGAGAGAGGAGGCAAGAATAAAAGAAACAAAGAGCCCCACAGCAATAGATAACACATATGGTGTTCGAGTTAGAGGAAGACATAACTACCACAGGGAGAGGGAGCTTTCAGCTAATGATCCCACCCATAGCAAGCTGCTCCTGTTTATGGGCAGGAAGCTATAAAGTTCCAACGGTAGCAGCCTCATGCTTTTCAAAGGCCTTATTTTAGAATACTCTTGATAATGCCCCAGGAGTTGCTAGATCTGAATTAAAAACTCCAGGTCCTTCCCTCCCCCTTTTCTAAATAAAGGCTTATTGATTTACTAATGGCCTTTACATCCTGCTGAAAACAACCCTGTAGAAGAAGAAAGATGTTACCTAGACCCTGGAGTGGCTAATAGCCTGGAAAAACCCAAATCGCAGGTAGACAGAAGATAGGGTCTGAGAAAACTCAGCACCTGAGACAAAAGGAGGGGAGAAATGCAGGGAAGGAAGAGGCTTTGGCAGGGAAGAGTGGGGCTGCTGAGATAAGGCTTATGCTAGGATCCAAATATGTAAGGACAGGCATGTGGAAGTCCCGTGTGGATAATGGGGTCCCTCGAGGGTTTGTTGAAACCATAGGTTTGTCAGAAGTGTGGGGTGCAGTGAAGGGTCCCTGGGCTGAGTGGCAAAGGCCTGTCTTGATTCTAATCTCAGATCTCCCCGAAACAGGCCACATAAGCGGACTCCTTGTAACCAACCCTGGCCTCTGGTGTTCCTCTGTGAAGCAAAGGGCCTTTTGTCAAGTCTAGAATCCCAGTGTTCACTTCAGGAGCACATATACTAAAATTAGAATTCCAAATATCAGTTGCTAATGTGGTAGCCATCTTCCTGGGATTTTTCTCTACCTGTATCATTTAGGTTTTTGTTTTGTTTTTCCTGTTGTTTCCTTTTTGCCACTCCCTAAAGAAAGCTGATTTTCAGGGCTGAGAATTAGAATAGATCCTGGTGGCTCAGATGGTAAAGAATCTGCCTGTAATGCAGAAGAACCCTGTTTCAATCCCTGGGTCAGGAAGATCCCCTGGAGAAGGAGATAGCAACCCATTCCAGTATTCTTGCCTGGAGAATTCCATGGATGGAGGAACCTGGCGGGCTTTAGTCCATGGGGTCGCAAAGAGTCAGACATGACTGAGTGACTAACACTTCCACTTTTTTTTCACTGAATGGTTGGAGGATGACAGAAGGTGAGGGGATCAGGAAGCTGGATTTGGAGGAAGAGGCAGGAACAACTAGGGGAGGCAGAAATTCAGGCACAGGGGGACAGAGAAGTCAGGCGGAGGGGCCATGAGAGAGAAAGGGGCTGAGGGGTTACAACCTGTCCTCTGGTGCTAGACAGCCCACCCTGGCCATAAGATGCTGACACCTTGAGAAATTACTAGATCTCTTTAGCTCCAAATTTCCTCATCCATAAAAAGGAAATAACAGAACACAATGCTATTTATTGTCCTGCGGATCAAATGAGACAGTGTCTGTAAAGCAATGAACACAACATCTGGCACCCAGTTAGTACTCAATAAGTAGTTGCCACAGGTACTAAAAAATCTCTCCAGTTTGGAGATTGCAAACTTGGGGCGCGTTTGCAGAAGTCAAACTTAATGATGTCCGTGGGCTGGGGCACAGGGCTGTTTGTGTGTAGGTTCGAGAGCTATGTGCTGACAATTTAAGGAGTGATAGTTCTGTGTCTCTGAGATAAACTGAACAAACAAAAGTTTGAAGATGAGTATTTTAAGAAGTGTGCTTGCCATCCCCTCTCCACAGTGTGGTAGCAAGTATGACCCATTAACTGCTGATAACTGCCCTCCAGAGAAGTACTGAATCTATAAACCACGCAAGTGACTCTTCGGGCCCTCCTCCACCATGTTCTATATTTGCACCATAGATTCAGATGTTTTAGTCCTGGCAAGCTCAGGGGACTCTGCTTTTGGGGTGTATCGATGGTACCCAGCATTGTCCTTCATGATCAGACAAATGTATCTTTCTTTTCCTTTGCCCTTTGAGTTTTCTTGTATATGGTCCCTACTTCTGTACAACTGTGCCATGTCACAGAGAGGGAGGCTTAATTGTCATTCTGAAGGTAAAGGGAAAACATAGGACCTGAGAAGGGCTGACTGCATAGGTTGTGTTCCTTTCAACAATACAGGATGCCATTCGCTTAGACCACGACGTGCGTGGTGTGTCTTGGTGTGGTACAAGCTCAGTCTGAACTCCAGTATGGGATAGTCTCACTGGGGAGAAAAGGGTTCTACATCAGGATGAAAAAAAAAAAAAAAAAAACACCAAAACCAGGAACTGGGAGCATCTTTCATTGAAACTTCAGGGGACAGTGAGCACAGAAAGCATATGGGTAATTGCTCCCCAGGCCTTCCATGCCAGCTGTGATGTCAGGAGGGCAGTTTCAGCCTTTGGACAGCTCATTAGGGCAGGGCATGAGGATGGATTGGCTGAGATAGAAAGCCCTGAACTGCTGAATCACCAACCCGAGTTCCAGGAGCTGCCAAGGCCATCCCCACAGTCTGTCTGGCTGAGGACTGAACAAGCCTGACGAGGCTGGGGAGTTGGCAAAATGTCAAGGGTGGTGGAGCCAGTTAAGAGCTGAAGGAGCGACATTTGTGAATGAGTGTGATGAATCGTTTCTGTTTGTTCCCACTAAACCCCAGCTCCGCCTCACATTAGTGGAGCAACCCAGTGTGAGGAGCTGAGATGGTTGGAAATGGAAGGTTTGTCGGTCCAGCTGTTCTAATTGGTGGTTGAAGCTTTCAAGTCAGAACAGCTAAGACTTGGGTCTCACATAGATACGTGATGAGAAAAATGGAGACAGAAGTTCTCTTGATGCCTTGTACTCAATTTTTCTAACTAGGAAAAGTTTTTTTTTTTTTCTGATTATACAACTCATGCATTGTTTTGTAGAAACTTTGGAAAAACAGAAACTCATAACAAAGACAATAAGATGTACCCATAATTGCATTACTTGGCAACAATTATCAATATAAATTCACTTGCAACATTTTTTTTTCCTTTCAGGAGAGCAAGGCATTTTGGGAATATGTTCTAATTCATTCTGTAGTGCAGGTGTGTTAGGGTTGGTTGCAAGTGGGTAGTGCTTCCTTTTATTATTATTCTGGGGAAGTCAAAATAGAAAATTCACTGACTTGTTCAAAGTCTTTGTGATGGCAATGGCATCTGTCCACTGGTTCTGGCTTCTAATAATAAAAATGGTCTGAACAATTAGTATTTTTCTAGTGTTTTTCAGTTGGAAAGAACTTTCTCTTGCAGCATCATTCTGCTTTGTATCTTTCATACTTATTCACCTGTATTCTAGCTTTTAGGCAGCTGCAGCCATGATTTAAAGGGCTTCCCTTGTGGCTCAGCTGTTAAAGAATCTGCCTTCAATGCAGGAGAGCTGGGTTTGATCCCTGGGTTGGGAAGATCCCCTGGAGAAGGGAAAGGCTACCCACTCCAGTATTCTGGCCTGGAGAGCTCCATGAACCGTGTAATCCACGGGGTTGCAAAGAATCAGACATGACTGAGCAACTTTTACTCGTTCACTCACTCACTCAAAAGTAGTTGGAGGTAGATAACTGGGAGCCAGGACTTCCGATCCCTTCACTTGTGTGAAACCATGCTTCACTCAAAATCTTCGTGGGAACAGTATAAGCAACATACATTCACAGGGGTATAATAGAGCAGATGACCTGTATACCCCTATGCAGCTGTGCGTTGTCCAATATGGTAGCTCCTAGCTGCATATGATTCTTGCAAATAAAAAACTGTTTTCAGATTTAATTTTAATTAATTTAAATGTTAAAATTCGTACTTCAATTATTAGAAAAAATTTAAGTATGCTTGAAATAACTTATGCATGTGAATTTTTCTCAGTTACAGATTATTCAAAGCTAAATACAGAATCAAGTATTTCTGGTGAAAAATTAGTCTCTACTTTGAGATGTGCTTTAGGTGTAAAGTACACCCTGGATTTCAAACTTGGTGTGAAATAATGTAAAATGTCTTGATAATGATTTTCTTATATTAATTACATGATCCAATGAAAATATTTTGGACTCATTAGGTTAAATATACTATTAAAATTAATTGCATCAATTTTATCTTATCTTTTTAATATAGCTGCTAATCCATTGAAAATTTTTATGTGATTTGCATTATATTTTGATTGGACGACACTGAACACAGCCACCTGTAGCAAGTACCCAGTTGTATCTTCTAAGCAATGAACAGTGAAGGTCTTTTTTAAACTATGTGTTAAACATCTCTCCTTGAGTTCAGTAGACAAACGTATTTTAGAATCACGGATTGGTAAATGACATAGGTGTCAAAGTAAAACAACGGGAGGTTCAGTGTGGGCTGCATTAACTGTCTAACAACATATGCTCCTATTTTTCATTTTTTCCTTTGTTGATGTTCACTCACTAAGTTGTGTCTGACTCTTTGCAGCCTCATGGACTGCAGCAGGCCAGGCTTCCCTGTCTTTCACTATCTCCCAGAGTTTGCCCAAACTCATGTCCATTGAGTTGGTGATGCTATCCAACCATCTAATCCTCTGTTGTCCCCTTTTCCTCCTACCCTCAATCTTTTCCAGCACCCAGAGTCTTTCCCAGTGAGTTGGCTCTTTGTATCAGGTGGCCTAAGTATTGGAGCTTCAGCTTCAGCATCAGTACTTCCAATGAATCTTCAGAGTTGATTTCCTTTAGGATTGACTGGTTTGATCTCCTTGCCATCCAAGGGACTCTCAGAGTCTTCTCCTGGAGATCAAACCAGTTAGAAAGCATCAATTCTTTGGCGCTCAGCCTTCTTTATGGTCCAACTTTCATATCTGTACATGACTACTAGAAAAACCATAGCTTTGATGATATGAAACCTTGACAGCAAAGTGATGTCTCTGATTTTTAATATGCTGTCTGGGTTTGTCATAGCATTTCTTCCAAGGAGCAAGTGTCTGTTAATTGTACATTATAATAATTTCAATCTTATAGGAAAGGTATGCAGGAGCACTGGGGACTCTCATATGCCTTTCTCCATCCACCCCATTCAAATGTTGCAGCTGACCCAATAATGTCTCTTACAACAGAAGATCCAACCCAGACTGTGCATGGCACAAAGTTACCTTGTCGCTCCAGTGCCCTTCTATCAGAATGATTAGTTCCTCAGATCTCAGACCTTCCTAATCTTAATACTTTTGAAGATTACAGGCTTGTTATTTGTAAAGTGAAAGTAGCTCAGTCGTGTCCGAATCTTGCAACTCCATGGCCTATACAGTCCATGGAATTCTCCAGGCCAGAATGCTGGAATGGGTGGCCTTTCCCTTCTCCAGGGTATCTACCCAACCCAGGGATCGAACCCAGGTCTCTGCATTGCAGGCAGATTCTTTGCCAACTGAACCACAGGGGAAGCCGTATTTGTAGGATGTCCTTAAATTTAGGTTTGTCTGACAATTTCCTCATGTTGAATTCAAGTTATGAATTTTTGGTCAGAATGTCATGGAAGTGATGTTGTGAACCCATTGGATCCTATTTAGTGGATATGATTTGTATTTGTCCAATTTCCAGTGACGTTGACTTTGATCACTTGAATAAGATGGTGGCTGCCAGTTTTGTTCACCGTAATGTTATTTTTCCTCTGAATAAAGGATAAACACTTTAAGTAAGATATTTTGAGGCTATGAAATACCCTGTTCTTCACCAAATTTTACCTCCTAGTTTATACTGATTTGTATTTCTTGCCAAAGTGGATTATAACCATGACAATTACTAAAGTATAATTTTCTAATTCCATAATTTTTCTATCTGTATTAGAAATTATTAATTATTATATACTAAATTATGGGCTTCCCCAATGGGTTCAGTGGGTAAAGAATCTGCCTGCAATGCGAGACATAGGAGATGCAAGTTTGATCCTTGGGTTGGGAAGAACCCCTGGAGGAGGAAATGACAGCCCACTCCAGTATTTTTGCCTGAAAAATGCTAGAGGACCCTGGTAGGCTACAGTCCAAAGGGTGGCAAAGAGTTGGACACAACTGAGTGACCGAGCCCACACATTCTCAGTTATAAATTATGATTATTTTTCTATATTTATTTTTCTCTATATATAATGATGACTTTAAAATTCAGTTATTCTACATTTATTAGAAATTATACTCTAAATTTTTGCCTAATTGTATAATCATTTAGAAAATATTCTTTACTTTTTCCCACATGTATTGTGTAAATATAGTATGGCTTTTTGGATTCTTGCTTTGTTCAAAGGAATATAATCCATTACTATTGTTGTGTCGAATTGTCCCAAGATTCATGAGGGGAAGCCTTTTAAGGCAGCTCTGTGTCCTTTTGACATGCGCTCATCATTCTTTAGGTACTTTTTAATCCAGTGGTTTGCAAGAACTGGCTTAAACTGTTTTGTAAGAGCCCATTTTAAATTTCTCAGGAAATTTGCGAGTGCTAACTAACATCGGCGGTGCTTGTGTTATCGAACCTGCCTGCCAATGCAGGAGACATAGAGATGTGGGTTCAATCCCTGGGTCAGGAAGATCTCCTGGAGAAGGAAACAGCAACCCACTCCAGTTTTCTTGCCTGGAGAATTCCATGGACAGAGGAAACTGGCAGACTAGAGTCCATGGGGTTGCAAAGAGTCAGACACGACTGACACCTCAAACCGCACAGCTAACATCAAGTTGGTAGCTTAGAATCAAGCACGTTGGGAGTATTCACTTACTTCATAGAAATGGGCAAAATCTGCAACCAGAACTTTTCCCTCCAAAGATCTAATTGTTAAAAATTTGCCAGCACACAAAAAGTTTCTGTCACAAAAAAATGTTCCAGACTAATCTTATACCTTAACTGCTACAGACCTGTAATCATCCATTTCTCCAAGAATCTTTGATTCCTTTTAGTGGAGAACAGGACTTAGAAACCAAGATCCTGAAGCTAGTGAATTCTACAGGATGTACTTGGGTGAACTGAACTGGGAAAGATTGCTTTGTGTGTATTTGTATATGTACATATATTGCTATGAAACCTATGTATAATTTACCTATATGCATGTATACACTCTAATTTTAAATAAACATTTTATTTTGGAGTAATTTTAGACTTACAGAAAAGTTAGAGTGCAGTATTCTGTGTATCCTTTACCTAGCTTCCTCTAATTGAATCTTTTTGATTGAAGTATAGTTGATTTACAATGCTGTTATTTCTGCTGTACAGTAAAGTGATTCAGTTATGTGTACTGTGCTTAATCACTCAGTTGTACCTGACTCTATGACCCCAGGGACTGTAGCCCACCAGGCTCCTCTGTCCATGGGGATTCTCCTGGCAAAAATACTGGAGTAGGTTTCCATGCCTTCCTCCAGGGGGTCTTCCCAACCCAGGTCTCCCCCACTGCAGGCAGATTCTTTACTGTCTGAGCCACCAGGGAACCCAAGAATACTGGGGTGGGTAGCTTATCCCTTCTCCAGGGGAGCTTCCCAGCCCAAGAATAGAACCAGTGTCTCCTGTATTGCAGGTGGATTGTTTACCAGTCGAGCTACCCAGGAAGCCCCAATTTAGTTACACACACACACACACACACACACTTTCTTTTTAATATTATTTTCCATTGTGGTTTATCACAGGATATTGAATGCATTTCTTTGTGCTATACTGTCAGACAGTAGTTTATCCATTCTATATATAATAGCTTACATCTGCTAACCCCCGCTTCCCTCTCACCCCTCCCTGACCCTGTCAACAAGTTTGTTCTCTGTGAGCCTGTTTCTGTTTTGTACAATAGGTTCATTTCTGTATATTTTAGATTCCACATATAAATGATAGCATATGTTATTTGTCTTTCTCTTTTTGCCTTCACTTAGTTTAATAATTCGTAGTTGTGTTCATGTTGCTGCAAATAGCATTATTTCATTCCTTTTATGGCTGAGTAGTATTCCATTGTGTATAGATACCACATCCTTTTTATCCACTCATCTGTTGACAGGCATTAGAGTGTTTCCATATTTTGACTGTTGTGAATATGCTGCTATGAACATAGGGGCACATGTGTCTTTCTGAATTACAGTTTCATTTGGATGTATGCCAGGAGTGAGATTGCTGGATCATACGGTAATTCCACTTTTAGTTTTTTGAGGAACCTCCATAATGTCTTCCATAGTGGCCGCACCAAAATATATTCCCGTAAATAGTGTAGGAGGGTTTCCTTTCCTCTGTATTCACTCTGGTATTTGTTACTTGTGGACTTTTTAATGATGGCTATTCTAACTTGTGTGAGGTGGTACCTCATTGTAGTTTTGATTTGCATTTCTCTAATAATTAGCTATATTGAACATTGTTTTTTGTGCCTATTTGCCAGGTATATTTCCTTTTTAGAGAAATGTCTATTTAGGTCTTCTACCCATGCTTCAACTGGGTTTTGTTGTTGTTGAGTTGTATGAACTGTTTGTATGTTTTGGAAATTAAGCTCTTATAGGTTGCATCATTTGCAAATATTTTCTCCCATTCTGTAGGTTATCTTCTTGTTTTGTTCACGGTTTCCATTGCTTTGTAAAAGCTTACATGTTTAATTAGGTCAAATTTGTTTATTTTTGTTTTTATTTCTATTGCCTTGGGAGACTGACCTAAAACGTTGGTGTGACTTATATCTAAGAATGTTTTGCTTATAATCTCTTCTAGGAGTTTTATGGTGTCATGTCTTTATGTTTAAGGCTTTAAGCCATTTTGAATTTATTTTTGTGTATGGTGTGAGAATGTGTTCTAACTTCATTAATTTACTTGTGGCTGTCCAACTTTCACAGTACTACTTGCTGAAGAGACTGTCTTTTTTCTATTGTTTATTCTTGTCTCCTTTGTGAAGATTAATTGACCATAGGTATGTGGGTTTATTTCTAGACTCTTTTCTGTTCCATTTACCCATATGTCTGTTTTTGTGTATCATGCTGTTTTGATTACTGTAGCTTTGTAGTGTTGTCTGAAGTCTGTGAGGGTTATGCCTCTTGATTTGTTCTTTTCTTCAGGATTGTTTTGGCAATTCTGGGTGTTTTATAATTCCATATAAATTTTAGGAATATCTGTTATCATTTTGTCAGAAATGTCATGGATAATTTGATAGGGATCACACTAAATTCCTAGAATGCTTTTCGGTAGTAAGGCCATTTTAACAATATTAATTCTTCCAATCCAAAAACTTTTTGTTTCTTTGAATCATCTTCAGTTTTCTTGGTAAAGTCTTATTGTTCTCAGAGTATGTTTTTCACCTCCTTGACCAGGTTTGTTTTTAAGTATTTTAATTTTGGGGTGATGTGATTTTAAAAGGTATTTCTTTTAACATTCCATTTTTGATGTTTCATTGTCAGTGCAATGAAATCAACTGATTTCTGTCTGTTAATCTTGTCTCCTGCTCCCTTGCTGAATTTGTTTATCAGTTCTAGTAGTTTCTGTGTGAAGTCCTTAGGGTTTTCTATATATAGTACCATGTCATGTGCATATAATGACAATTTTTACTCTCTCCTTCTAATTTGGATACTTTTATTTCTTTTTCGTGTTTGACTATTGTGGCTGAGGCTTCTAATACTGTGATGAATAGAAGAGGTGAGAGTATCCTTGTTTTGTTCCAGATTTTAGCAGAAAGGTTTTCAGCTTTTCACTGTTGGATATGATATTGGCTGTGGATTTGTCATAAGTAACATTTATTATATTGAGGTATGTTCCCTTTATACCCACTTTGGTAAGAGTTTCTGTCATTAATGGATGTTGAATTTGGCAAATGCTTTTCTGAATCAGTTGAGATGCTCTGGTGTTTTTCGTTGCTTGCTTTATTGCTGTGGTGTATCACATTGATTTTGCACGTGTTGAACAGTCCTTATGAACTTGGGATGCATACCACCTGGTTGTGGTGCATGATCTTTTCATGCGTTGGAGTCAGTTGCCTAATAGTTTCTGGAGAATTATTGCATTGATATTAATTGGAGATATTGGCCTGTGATTTCCTGTTTTGGTGGTATCATGTCTGGTTTTGATATCAGGGTGATGGTGGCTTCATAGAATATCTTTGAGAGTGTTCCTTTCATTTTTTTGAAGATTTTGGGAAGGATTGGTATAAGTTCTTCTTGTATATTTGATTGAACTTGTCTGTAAAGCCATCTAGTCCTGGACTTTTGTTTGTAGGGAAGGGTTTTTTTTTTTAATTTAATTAATTTTTTTAATTGAATGATAATTGCCTTACAGAATTTTGTTGTTTTCTGTCAAACCCCACATGAATCAGCCATAGGTATACATATGTCCCCTCCCCCTTGAACTTCCCTCCCATCTGCCTCCCCATCCAACCCCCTAGGTGGGCACAGAGCCCCTATTTGAGTTCCCTGAGGCATACAACAAATTTGTAGGGACATTTTTAAATTACAGATTATATTTCACTTCTAGTGATTGGTCTGTTCAAATTATTAATTTCTTCTTCATTCAGTTTTGGTGAGCTCTGTTTCTAGAAACTTGTCCATTTCTTCTAGGTTGTTGAATTTGTTGGCATATTATTGTTCATAGTATTCTCTTATGTTCTTTTGTATTTCTATATCAGTTGATTTATCTCCTTTTTCATTCCATATATTGTTTATTTTGGTTCTCTCTCTTTTCTTCTTGGTGAGTCTGCCCAGAGATTTATCAATTTTGTCTACCCTTTCAAGGATCCAGCTTTTGGTTTTATTGATTTTTTGTATTGTTTTTTGAATCTCTATTTTATTTATTTCCTTCCTTCTGCTGACCTTAAGTTTTATTTTTTCTTTTTTTTCTAATTATTTTAAGTGATAGGTAGGCTGTTTATTGAGGTTTTTCTTGTGTGTGTGTTTTATAAGGAAGGCCTGAATTGTTATGAAGTTCCCTCTAAGAACCACTTATGCTGCTTACAATAGATTTTGTATAGTTGTGTTTTCATTGTCATTTGCCTCCATGTATTTGTTAAATTTCCTTTGATCTCTTCTTTTACCCATGGTTTTTTTAGTAGCATATTGTTTTGTTGGTGTTTACTTGCTGAGTCATGTGCGATTCTTTACGACCCCATAGACTGTAGACTGCCAGGCTTCTCTGTCCATGGATTTCCCAGGCAAGAATACTAGAGTGGGCTGTCATTTCCTTCTCCAGAGAATCTTCCCAACCCAGGGATCAAACCTGCCTCTCTTGCATCGCCAGGCAGATTCTTTACCATTGAACCACCTGGGAAACCCAGCATGTTGTGTAGTCTCCATATAATTATTTTTTTTCCCTTATTTCTCTTTCTGTGATTGATCTCTAGTTCCATGTAGCTTTCTTTGATTTTAATATCTTATGTAACTGAAGAATATATATCAAAACAAAATTAACACTGGTGGAGTACTATTAACTAAACTCAAACTACTTAGATTTCATCAGTTTTTCCACTAGTATCATTTTTCTGTTCCAGAATTCAATCCAGAATATATTACATTTAACATATACACACAAACACATACTTTTATTCTATCCATCTATTTCTTTCAAAGAAATCCAAGTCCAAAATCTTTCCATCTCTTTATAACCCTCTATTTCTCTACATATGTTTAGAACTACAAGTTTATACCTCTAATCCCAAGGCCATGCCACAGGGTTTATCCTAGCTTTTGTATTTCCCATATTTATAACTTTCTTAACCGTGAGAAACTTAGCTCTTATTATCCTCAATATATTCACTTATTGGCTAGACCCCCTTTGTGTGCATGCTCAGTCTGTCAGTCATGTCTGACTCTTTGTGACCTCATGGACTGTAGCCTGACAGGTCTCTCTGTGTATGAAATTTTCCAGGCAAGAATACTGGAGTGGGTTGCCATTTCCTATTCCAGGGGATATTCCTGATCCAGGGATTGTACCCACATCACCTGCATTGGCAGTGAGATTCTTTACGACTAAGCCACCTGGACAGCCCCTAGATGCCCCTGTATGTAACCAGTTTTCTTCTTCCACTAGTTGTTGCCCCTTTCAACCACCTATCTCACATGATTTAAGACCCTTACTATGTCCTATCATATAGGACTATTGACTTTTTGACTGAATTAGGAAAGAAAGTAGGAAGGCAAGAAGTTGCAAAATTTTCTTAATCTCTTAGAATCTCACTTTCCTTCTATTAAGTGCTCAGTTCAGTTCAGTCGCTCAGTCGTGTCTGACTCTTTGCGACACCATGAATTGCAGCACGCCAGGCCTCTCTGTCCATCACCAACTCACGGAGTTCACCCAGACTCACATCCATCGAGTTGGTGATGCCATCCAGCCATCTCATCCTCTGTCGTCCTCTTCTCCTCCTGCCCCCAATCCCTCCCAGCATCAGAGTCTTTTCCAATGAGTCAACTCTTCGCATGAAGTGGCCAAAGTACTTCAGCTTTAGCATCATTCTTTCCAAAGAAATCCCAGGGCTGATCTCCTTCAGAATGGACTGGTTGGATCTCCTTGCAGTCCAAGGAACTCTCAAGAGTCTTCTCCAACACCAACAGTTCAAAAGCATCAATTCTTTGGCGCTCAGCTTTCTTCACACTCCAACTCTCACATCCATACATGACCACTGGAAAAACCATAGCCCTTGACTAGATAGACCTTTGTAGGCAAAGTAATGTCTCTGCTTTTGAATATGCTATCTAGGTTGGTCATAACTTTCCTTCCAAGGAGTAAGCGTCTTTTAATTTCATGGCTGCAGTCATCATCTGCAGTGATTTTGGAGCCCCCCAAAATAAAGTCTGACATTGTTTCCACTGTTTCCCCATCTATTTCCCATGAAGTGATGGAACCAGATGCCATGATCTTCGTTTTCTGAATGTTGAGCTTTAAGCCAACTTTTTCCACTCTCCTCTTTCACTTTCATCAAGAGGCTTTTTAGTTTCTCTTCACTTTCTGCCATAAGGGTGGTGTCATCTGCATATCTGAGGTGATTGATATTTCTCCCGGCAATCTTGATTCCAGCTTGTGCTTCTTCCAGTCCAGCGTTTCTCATGATGTACTCTGCACATAAGTTAAATAAGAAGGGTGTCAATATACAGCCTTGACGTACTCCTTTTCCTATTTGGAACCTGTCTGTCGTTCCATGTCCAGTTCTAACTCTTGCTTCCTGACCTGCATACAAATTTCTCAAGAGGCAGGTCAGGTGGTCTGGTATTCCCATCTCTTTCAGAATTTTCCACAGTTTATTGTGATCCACACAGTCAAAGGCTTTGGCATAGTCAAGAAAGCAGAAATAGATGTTTTTCTGGAACTCTCTTGCTTTTTCCATGATCCAGCAGATGTTGGCAATTTGGTCTCTGGTTCCTCTGCCTTTTCTAAAACCAGCTTGAACATCTGGAAGTTCACGGTTTACATACTGCTGAAGCCTGGCTTGGAGAATTTTGAGCATTACTTTACTAGCGTGTGAGATGAGTGCAATTGTGCAGTAGTTTGAGCATTCTTTGGCATTGCCTTTCTTTGGGATTGGAATGAAAACTGACCTTTTCCAGTCCTGTGGCCACTGCTGAGTTTTCCAAATTTGCTGGCATATTGAGTGCAGCACTTTCACAGCATCATCTTTGAGGATTTGAAATAGCTCAACTGGAATTCTATCACCTCCACTAGCTTTGTTCATAGTGATGCTTTCTAAGGCTACTTGACTTCACATTCCAGGAAGTCTGGGTCTAGGTCAGTGATCACACCATCGTGATTATCTGGGTCGTGAAGGTCTTTTTTGTACAGTTCTTCTGTGTATTCTTGCCATCTCTTCTTAATATCTTCTGCTTCTGTTAGTGCTCAGGGATCAATAATACCCACCTTGTTGCAAGTAAAGTGCTTAGCACAGCATCCAGTAGAAAATAAGCCATCAGTAAATAGGACTTTGTACCATGATTAACCTAACAATATAAAATAATTACATACAATTTGGGGGTCAAGCAGAGTGATGTGGCAAGTGGAAGTACGTACCATACGTGCACATGTTTTCATCTGCTCAGTCTGTCTGTGTCTTTTGGTTGGTGCATTTAATCCATTTATCCATTTACATTTAAGGTAATTATCAATATGTTTGATCCTATTACTGTTTTCTTAATTGTTTTGGGTTTATTTTCTGTAGGTAGGTCTTTTCCTTCTCTTGTTTCCTGCCTAGAGAAGTTCCTTAAGCATTTGTTGTAAAGTTGGTTTGGTAGTGCCGAATTCTCTTAACTTTTGCTTGTCTGGAAAGCTTTTGATTTCTCCATCAAATCTGAAAGAGACTTGCTGGGTAGAATATCCTTGGTTGTAGGTTGTTCCCTTTCATCACTTTAAATATATCATGCCATTCCCTTCTGGCTTGGAGAGTTTCTGTTGAGAAATCAGCTGAGAAGCTAATAGAAGTTCCTTTGTGTGTTATTTGTCAATTTTCCCTTGTTGCTTTTAATATTTTAGCTCTGTCTTTAATTTTTGTCAGATTACTATGTGTCTTGGTGTGTTCCTTCTTGGGTTTATCCTGCCTGGGACTCTCTGTGCTTCCTGTACTTGGCTGACTCTTTCCTTTGCTATGTTAGAGAAGTTTTCAGCTATTATCTCTTCAAGGATTTTCTCAGGTCTTTTCACTTTTCTCTTTCTGGTACCCCAATAATGCAAATGTTGGTGCATTTATTTTTTTTTAATTTAATTTTATTTTTAAACTTTACAATATTGTATTGGTTTTGCCATATATCAAAATGAATCCACCACAGGTATACATGTGTTCCCCATCCTGAACACTCCTTCCTCCTCCCTCCCCATACCACCCCTCTGGGTTGTCCCAGTGCACCAAGCCCAAAGAAGAGAAGCAAAAAAGCAAAGGAGAAAAGGAAAGATATACCCATTTGAATGCAGAGTTCCAAAGAATAGCAAGGAGAGATAAGAAAGCCTTCCTCAGTGATCAGTGCAAAGAAATAGAGGAAGACAATAGAATAGGAAAGACTAGAGATCTCTTCAAGAAAATTAGAGATACCAACAGAACATTTCATGCAAACATGGGCTCAATAAAGGACAGAAATGGTATGGACCTAACAGAGGCAGAAGATATTAAGAAGGGATGACAAGAATACACAGAAGAACTGTACAAAAAAGATCTTCACGACCCAGATAATCACGATGGTGTGATCATTCATCTAGAACCAGACATCCTGAAATGTGAAGTCAAGTGGGCCTTAGGAAGCATCACTATGAACAAAGCTAGTAAAAGTGATGGAATTCCAGTTGAGCTATTTCAAATCCTGAAAGACCATGCTGTGAAAGTGCTGTATTCAATATGGCAGCAAATTTGGAAAACTCCTGTTGCCACAGGACTGGAAAAAATTAGTTTCCATTCCAATCCCTAAGAAAGGCAGTGCCAAAGAATGCTCAAATTACTGCACAATTGTACTCATCTCACACACTAGTAAAGTAATGCTCAAAATTCTCCAAGCCAGGCTTCAACAATACATGAACCATGAACTTCCAGATGTTCAAGCTGGTTTTAGAAAAGGCAGAGGAACCAGAGATCAAATTGCCAACATCCGCTGGATCATCGAAAAAGCAAGAGAGTTCCAGAAAAACATCTATTTCTGCTTTATTGACTGTGCCAAAGCCTTTGACTGTGTGCAAAATTCTGAAAGAGATGGGAATACCAGACCACCTGACCTGCCTCTTGAGAAATCTGTATGCAGGCCAGGAAGCAACAGTTAGAACTGGACATGGAACAACGGACTGGTTCCAAATAGGAAAAGGAGTATGTCAAGGCTGTATATTGACACCCTCCTTATTTAACTTATATGCAGAATACATCATGAGAAAGGCTGGGCTGGAAGAAGCACAAGCTGGAATCAAGATTGCTTGGAGAAATATCAACCTCAGATATGCAGATGACACCACCCTTATGGCAGAAAGCAAAGAAGAATTAAAAAGCCTCTTGAATAAATTGAAAGAGGAGAGTGAAAAAGTTGGTTTAAAGCTCAACATTCAGAAAACAAAGATCTTGGCATCGGGTCCCATCAATTCATGGCATATAGATGGAGAAACAGTGGAAACAGTGAGAGATTTTATTTTTTTTGGCTCCAAAATCACTGCAGATTATGACTGCAGCCATGAAACTAGAAGACACTTACTCCTTGGAAGGAAAGTTATGACCAATATAGACAGCATATTAAAAAGCAGATACATTACTTTGCCAACCAAGGCCTGTCTAGTCAAGGCTATGGTTTTTCCAGTAGTCATGTATGGATGTGAGAGTTGGACTATAAAGAAAGCTGAGCACCAAAGAATTGATGCTTTTGAACTGTGGTGTTGGAGAAGACTCTTGAGACTCCCTTGGACTGCAAGGATATCCAGCCAGTCCATTCTGAAGGAGATCAGCCCTGGGATTTCTTTGGAAGGAATGATGCTAAAGCTGAAACTCCAATACTTTGGCCACCTGATGTGAAGAGCTGACTCATTTGAAAAGACCCTGATGCTGGGAAAGATTGAAGGTGGGAGGAGAAGCAGACAACAGAGGATGAGATGGTTGGATGGCATCACTGACTCAATGGACATGAGTTTGGGTAAACTCCAGGAGTTGGTGATGGACAGGGAGGCTTGGCTTGCTTCAGTCCTTGGGGTCACAAAGAGTTGGACACAAGTGAGCAACTGAACTGACTGGTGCATTTAATGTTGTCCCAGAGGTCTCTTAAGTTGTCTTCATTTCTTTCCATTCTTTTTTTTCTATAATCTGTTCTGCAGCAGTGATTTCCACCATTCTGTCCTCCAGCTCATTTATCTATTCTTCTGCCTCAGTTATTCTCCTATTGATTCCTTCTGGTGTATCACTCATCTGTTTGTTTGCTCTTTAATTCTTCTAGGTCTTTGGTAAACATTTCTTGCATCTTTTTAATCTTTGCCTCCATGCTTTTTCCAAGATCCTGAATCATCTTCACTATCATTATTCTGAATTCTTCTTCTGGAAGGCTGCCTATCTCCACTTTGTTTAGGTTTTTTCCTGGTGTTTTATCTTGTCCCTTCATCTGGGACAGGATTTTCTGCTTTTTAATGCTGATTAACATTCTATAATGTGGTTTTTATTTTAGTCCCTGTGGCATTATGATTCTTTTTGCTTCTTCTGTCTGCCTTCTGATGGAGGAGGCTAATAGGCTTTTTTTTTTTTTTTTTGGTAGGTTTCAGCATTCTCCTGTTGATTGTTGTTCAACAGCTAGTTGTAATTTTAATGCTCTCACAGCAGTTTTCTAAAGATTTAGACTGACAATAGCAAAATTCAAAATTGGGCTGAAAATAATTTTATCTGTTTTGATTTGGAAGTTGCTGATTCAAGCCTCAGTTATCCCTAAGATGTGGACACATGCAAATTCTGTTTAGCATAGAGTCTTCCCACTGTGACTTTGGCTAAGAAGGCTTGTTATAAGAAAGTTGTAACAAAGATTCATACTCACCTTGCTTTCAAAGAAATCCAAGGACTGCCTTCTAGTCTTTTCTTCCACAGTCCCCACATGCATTTTACATTCTAGCTAAATGGAATGTTCTTTGTCCAATAAACATTAGTTGGAATAATGTGCAGATATTTATTAACTTTCCTAAAAGGAAGGAAGTGGGAAACTTGCTACCACATTTTACAAAAGGCTTAATTTGTCAAAAATAGTTTAGATAGTCAGTAGCAGTGTGAGACAGAATGAATTGTGAATTAAGACTTTAAAAGCTTTGCTCTAGTTCTTCCACTGAAGTCTCTGAAAACTTTTTGCACAAGGATCTCCAGATAGTACCAGAATTGCTACAGTCTAAGTATATAGCTTCTCCTTTCAGTGGAGATAGAACTTGCTGTTAAATAATTGAGTAAAAGTGTTAGTCACTCAGTTGTATCCGAGTCTTTGCCACCCCATGGACTGTAGCCCACCAGGCTCCTCTGTCCATAGAATTCTCCAGGCAAGAATACCAGAGTGGGTTGCCATTCCCTTCTCCAGGGGATCTTCCCAACCCAGGAATCAAACCAGGGTCCTCTTCATTGCAGGCAGATTCTTCACCATCTGAGCCACCAGGGAAGCAAAGGAACATCATAAAAAAGCAAGCAAACAAATAAAAGCAGCAGTTACATGACATGATCAACACAAGTAAAAACCTTAACTCCTCAGGGTAATACTGAAGAGACCCTAGATTCAAAGCACCCCTCCTTCTGTACCACTTCCTAGAGTGGAGGTTTGGTGATCTGGGTAGGGCAGAGTGAGCTTTGCATCAGCACAAACGGTTGCATGGCAATAAGCCATGTCAGCTTAAGCCAGATGGAGAGAGAGTGCTCAGTAAACTCTTGCAGAATGCTGATTTTAGTGTGGGAATACCTGCTTCTGTTAACCTGCCATTATTAATACAAGATGTTGGTAATATATGAGCCACCTGTAGTAATCCTAGCAAAAGAAGGTGAACAATTTAGTTTGAGAACCAAAGAGCAGATGTATAGTGATGGGTAAGCATGTTTCCCTTAGACAGTCTTTCCAAACCACCAATGGCCTCACGCCATACTTTTAGAAATGGTGCCCCTTGGTCATCAGTCCCCAAAAAAGTTGACTAGTGATTTCTTTGTCTACCTGGTAACCTCCCAGCTGGCTCCTGCCACCATACCATACACACTGCTTCCAACATACCCGACTTAGTGATGGCATCCACTTTGTCTCTTCACACCACCCTCCCCCAGCTGCCTGCAATACCAGTCCAGGCCCGAGGGAGAAAAAAATTTGCCTTCATCAAAAAACAAACAACTGAAAAATCACTTAGAGATGGGTTTCTTGGACCCTGCTACAGAAAGGGATAATGATTCTTTCTCAGTGTACTTATTGACATTCATTGAGCAGCATATAGTTTATTTTAGCTAGAGTTTGTGATGTAGCATCTATATTTAATTCCACAAGCTGTCAGGCAACTCATGTATTTACAAACACAATCCCGGAAACACTGTTGTTTGCTGGTCACAGCTGCATCTGTAACATCTCCGGAGCTCTGTACTGTTTGGCAGAGCTTAGGGCATTATCACTTTACATTCTGATCTGTGCCAAGGCCCCAGTAGGGCAGAGCTGGGGCTAAAAGTTCAGATTCCGTGACAGGTGTGGCAGAAAGCCAAGAGCGAGAGTCACTGTGAGGGTTGTGGATCACAATGGAGTTCCTCGTCAGTGCTGCAGCCTGCACAGTGGTGGCCAATCTCCATGTCATTGGCCTCGACTTCTTTCAGCTTCTCAGTCCTGAGAGAAACACTTAAATTCGCCTATGTAGACAGAGGCTGGCTCCTCTGGGAAGTGAGCTGGGGCTTCAACAATGGAAGCCAGACCATGGGGAAGGAGGCAGGAACAGAAAAGTCTTCCTCTCTGGAGGGTGGAACCAGCTGTCTGCCAGGGATGTGGTGGGGATGACTAAGTCAGCGTCAGTAGCTGGACCAGGGAGAGTGCCTGGCCATAGCCAGGGGCAGGTGCCAAATGGCATGATTCAGGCAGTCTTGGTAACAGAATATATAAAGAGGGCTATATCAAGACCTGGTGGGACAATTCCAAATTAGGCAAAGGGACAGGTAATTCTTGGAGATCTGTCTCCTACAGTGGGAAATGGGAAACTGAGAGCAAGGGGTGCAGGAGCCAGAAATAACAGACTATTAAAAAGCAGAGAAATCACTTTGCTGACAAAGGTCCATCTAGTCAAAGATATGGTTTTTCCAGTAGTCACATACAGATGTGAGAGTTGGACCATAAAAAAGGCTGAGTGCTGAAGAACTGATGCTTTCAAACTGGTATTGCAGAAGACTCTTGAGAGTTTGTTGGACAGCAAGGAGATCAAACTAGATGATCCTAAAGGAAATCAGTCCTGAATATTTATTGAAAGGACTAAAGCTGAAGCTCCAATACTTTGGCCACCTGATGAGAAGAGCTGACTCATTGGAAAAGACCCAGATGCTTTCATTGGCAAAGACTGAGGGCAGGAGGAGAAGGGGGCAACAGAGAATGAGGTGGTTGGATGGCATCACCGACTCAATGGACATGAGTTTGAGTAAATTCCAGAAAATAGTGAAGAACAGGGAAGCCTGGTGTGCTGTAATCCATGGGGTTGCAAAGAGTTGGACAGGATTTAGCAACTGAACATCAACAACAGTTGGGTTTGGGGGGAATCTAAGGAAAGAGCACTGTAACTCAGGGCATGCAGGATACCAGCAGTTGTTGGTTGTTTATCAGGGCCCAGGTTGGGGAAACACGCCTGACTTTATGGTTTTTTAAGATAGTACAAGGGATATATAGCTACCTTCTTATAAGGCCCATGCTGACAGACCACCTGAACAGGAGCCACAAAGCTTCCCCCAAAGCAGAAGGTTTAAGCATCCTTTTCCAAGCCAAGAAATTGATTTTAGGTGAGTGTTGCTTTTGTTCTCTAAGATTTTTAGGCTTGTCGTCAATCCATAGAGATTTTTAAAATGAGGGTGACCAAGAGGAATTTAGTATAACCTTCTGTGGCCACAGTTCCCTTATCAGATTAACATCTATGGATCTTAGGTGGTTTACACTGTCCAAAGGACATTTTTGGGATACCATCACTGACTTCTCTGTTCTTGAGTTTGTTCCTCTGTAAAAATGGGCATAACAGCAACATCAACTTCATAAAGTGTTTTAAGAATTAAGTGAGCCAATGAATGGAAAGTTTTTAGATCAATGTCTGGCACATAATAATTGGTATCAAAACATAATTGTCGATGATGATGGAAGCTCTGGAATTTATGGATTTCAGCTTCTTAAAATTTCAATTAACTTCTGACACAAGTGATATAAAGACAAAATGTGCCCTAGGCTTAGTGCTAAGAAACCCAGGTTCATGTCCTGTTTTTGTCCCAAATCTTGAATAATGCACTGTAACTCACTGAACTTCCATGGCCCTACATTTTCTTATCAATCAAACAATGTGAAGGGGGTTCCATCAGTGGCTCAGCCTGGAGAGTTACATCAAAATCTTCTTGGAGGTTTTCCAAATATTATAAAATATAGAAATACACCCCAACCCAAGATATCAGTTATTCCTCTCTTCTCCTCCTTCCTTTTCTCCATGCCACTCCTCCTTCCTCCAGCACACATACCACACACACACTCCAGGCTGCTGAGAACACTGGGGCCAGGCAATCTCTAGGATCTCACTCCTTGCCTCTAGTTCCATGATCTGATCAGGTGCAAATTTATCAGAGACCAAAGACTGTAGGAAGGCAAAGGAAGCAAGTAATCAACACAGAGGCTAGTGTTGACAGACTCTTTGGAGAACATGAATCTCAAAGATGTGCGAGATATAGACTTACAGAGAAAAAAGGAAGACAGGAATGAGTGTATGGTGAAACGCATGGCCGGACTATCAGAGGTCAAGTGACAGAGGCCACAGATAAGGGCAAAAGGCCTGTCTACCTCTGCTGTCATTAACTAGAGACTGTTGGGGGAAGAGGACCAGTTAGGCCACTGGAGTCACATGTAGAGACCTTGGAGGGCTGATGAGGACACATTTTTAGCAGAGATTTTGTCTTCCCAGGCTTCTTACCTGTAAACAATGTGCCCGCATTGAATGAGGTGGTGGCTCACTGAATGCGGTGGTGGCTCTGGACTCTTGGGCTTCAAAAACCTATATAGACACCTTGGAAGAAACAGCAGTGAACACACACAGCACTCACCAGGGCCAGGCACTTTTCGGGCTTTTACAAATGTTAGTGCATTTAATGCCCACAGCCCTATGAGGAGGCAGTATTATTTTGTTGTTCTTTTTTTTAAACAGTTGAGGAGGCTGAGCCAAGAGAGGTGGAGCCAGCCTGAGAAGCCAGGCGTTCTGGCTCTGTGGTCTCTACTCGTTACTCCTCCACTGCAGAGCAGCTGATGGGGGCTCAGTGCCTGGGGGAGGAAGGAAGACAGGTTTGTTCTCAGGCACAAGGAGCTACTGGGGTGTCATGGAAGTGGTTTTGAGGAAGGTTAATCTGCATGGAGATCAGGTTTCAAAGGCTTTGAAATGTGCAGCTTTTTGCTTAGAGATTCTGGTCTGCCTTGCCTTCTCTCTTCTGGAGAACCCCGTGACCTCAAGGGAAGGTCTGGGCCAGAGGGGCCTCCCGGGTCTGCACACAGTGACCCAGGCTTTATCACATGAGGCTCTGGGTGAGGCTCTCAGTTAGCTTGTCTCCCTAAGGAAAGTGCCAAGGACACCTGGCAAGCAAGTCTGAAGCCTCTGCCACTGACAGATGAATCCGTCCTTGATGAGTGAAGGGCTGCTTATCACACAGCAAAAACTTGTAAACTGGGGGCCCTCAGGGGATGGAGCCTATGAGGTCCCATGTCAGTAAAGTTCTGTGTGAGTATGCGTGTGAGAGAGAAAGAGGGAGGGAGAGAACATTATTCTTTTAAGCTCATTACAGAATCTTCAAGTTCTATATTTTTTGTTGCTCCCTGAAGGCAAGTATTGGGTCTAACTTGTACCGTCATCCAGTACGGTCCTTGTGCATAGAAACTGCTTATTAACTGATTGTCTATTCCATGGGCAGAGGTGAGGGAGGGTGAGAAGAGCTGAGTGATAGGTTTTAGAGACGAATATGTGAGTTTGATTTTTGCTTTCTTGTGGAATGGTCTCCATCAAGTCCCTTCACCTCTCACACTCTCTCCTCTTAAAGGTCTCCTATGAATACAAGGCCATTTAGTAATTATTGGGTTGGCCAGAAAATTCGTTTGGGTTTTTCTGTAACCTCTGATGAAAAGCCCCAATGAACTTTTTAGCCAACCTAATAGTCATCATGATTAGCACTTACCTTTGCACACATCATCGTTAACACTGTTAACCTGATTCTGTGCAGGGAGGCTGTCCCTATGCTTCTGTTAAGTTTAGCAGTGGGGGAATGCATCAAGTGTACCCTGCCAGTTTCATGCCACTTTGGGGGTGGGGTGAGTGACACTGAAAGCCACATCCAGAGCCTGGAGGGGACAGTGGCAGTTGGGGTGTGCCATCTTCCCCGGGTGCACATGAGGAATGATGGGCACTGTTGAAGCTCTCTGATGTGCTACCAGGAGTGTGTTATAAGGGTGAAAACACCATGGTTAGTGTGTGTTGAGGCTGGCAGATCATCCCAACAAGAGAGGAGAATGCAAGTCATTCATCTGAACTGATAGTGCTTCCACCATCCTCCCCTTGGGGAACCTCCACTGCAGGATGTCCTGTCATTTTTCTGGTCTGCTCTCCCTTTCTAGTCAAAACAGGAGGATTTAAAAGAGGTTTTACATCAAGATGCCATAGATTAAAAGAATAACATTTTCTCTGAGTTTGTACCATGGATGCCATCAGATTTATTCAAGAAAACATCTCTTCAATAGAGTTGGCCAATTAACCACTCAAATGACTTGAAAACTTATTTAATGTCACTGCCTAATCACTTTATTAAATGTCACTGCTCCAACAGGCAAGAATCTCTGCTTTACCCTTCGCTTCTCTTATGCTTCACTCCCTTTCAAAAACAAAGAGCCTCCTCCCAAAGAAGACTAAAATCTCAGAGCCTCATCCCTTATATTTGTCCTCCTTTTATCTGCTTAGAATTAAGGGATTTCAGCATTGGGCAGGACCATAGGGATTATTTCACGGATGACCATAGGGAGGCTCTCAGAGCGAAGTGACTTGCTCCCAAGGGAACAAACTTGTAAGTGGAAAAGCCTGTGTATTTTTGTAGCTGTAAATCATGTGAGTGGTGCACAAAGTAAAAATACTAGAGGAACCAGAATAGGTAGACCCAAATCTGCCACCAACATACATGACCTTGTGCAACTCGCTTATCTATTCCTAGGCTCAGTGTTCTCATCTGTTAAAAGGGGAGCCTAAAATCTGAGAAACAAAGATCGAGCATCATTTTATTATCTTTTGCTTCTTAAGCAGTAACTATTGGTATATTCTATTTTCTACACAGATAGAAAATGATGTCTGCTGGTGTTAAGGATAATTGTTAACAAATTAACTCTTTGGTTAATTATAATAAAATAGCAATAGCTTAGCATATCCTTGACTTGCAGTAGCTTGTTGTTGTTGTCTAGTTGCCAAATTGTGTCTATTTTGTGACCCCATGGACTATAGCCAGCCAGGCTCCTCTGTCCATGGGATTCTCCAGGCAAGAATAGTGGAGTAAGTTGCAGTTTCTTTTTGCAGGGAATCTTCCTGACCCAGGGGTAGGACCTGCATGTCCTGCATTGGCAGGCAGATGCTTTACCTCTGAGCCGCCTGGGCTTAGCCATGTCCTTACCTCCTCTAACACGCAACCTGTCCCCTGCATGGTATTTATCAGTCAACTCTAGCTCCCTTGCCAAGATTTAGTACTTGAGCAGCTGATGTCCCAGATTCTGATTGTTCTGTAGACAGATCTAGCGTGCATGAAGATGGAGACCAGCAGGAGGAGAGAAAAGAGTCCCCATAAGTCTTCAACTGGGTGACATCTTGATGGAGATGTGATTCTTATAAGCTGTCCCCTGGAGACCACACTGCCCACTTGTCATGTGATTTCATCTGCATCTTATTTTCTCAGTTGACAAAACTGGAGCCCATTGAAATCATGGCTTAGTGGACACAGCTGAGCTAACACACAAAGGAAAAGTCATGACTAATTAATTCTGCTAGTACCTTTGGGCTAAAACTTTATTATTTGTATTGGTGTAAACTCTGTCCTGAGTTGTTGTTGTTTTTGTTGTTCAGTCGCTCATTCATGTCTGAATCTGTGACCCCATGGACTGCAGCACACCAGGCTTCCCTGTCCTTCACCATCTTCCGGAGCTTGTACAAACTCATGTCCATTGAGTCTGTGGTGCCATTCAACTGTCTCATACTCTGTCATCCTCTTCTGTGCCTGCCTTCAACCTTTCCCAGCATCAGGGTCTTTTCTAATGAGTCAGCATTTCACATCAGGTGGCAGCAGTTTTGGAGCTTCACTTTCAGCATCAGTGCTTTTAATGAATATTTAGGATTGATTTCCTTTAAGATTGACTGGTTTGATCTCCTTGCAGTCCAAGGGACTCTCAAGAGTCTTCTCCAACACCACAGTTCAAAAGCATCAGTTCTTCAGTGCTCAGCCTTCTTTATGGTCCAACCCTCACATCCATATCTGACTACTGGAAAAACCATAGCTTTGACTAAAAGGACCTTTGTTGGCAAAGTAATCTCTCTGCTTTTTAATATGCTGTCTAGTTTTGGCATAGCTTTGCTTCCAAGGAGCAAGTGTCTTTTAATTTCACGGCTGCAGTCACCATCTGCAGTGAGTTTAGAGCCCAAGAACATAAAGTCTGTCACTGTTTCCATTGCTTCCCCACCTATTTGCCATGAAGTGATGGGACTGGATGCCTTGATCTTCGAATTTTGAATATTGAGTTTTAAGTCAGCTTTTTCATTCTTCTCTTTCACTTTCATCAAGAGGCTCCTTAGTTCCTCCTCACTTTCTGCCATAATGGTGATGTCATCTGCATATCTGAGGTTATTGATGTTTCTCCTGGAAATTTTGATTCCAGCTTGTGCTTCATCCAGCCTGGCATTTTTCACGTTATACTCTGAATATAAGTTAAATAAGCAAGGTGACAATATACAGTCTTGAGGTACTTTCCCAATTTTTAACCAGTCCATTGTTCCATGTCCAGTTCTAACGGTTGCTTCTTGACCTGCATACAGATTTCTCAGGAGGCAGGTCAGGTGGTCTGGTATTCCCATCTCTTTAAGAATTTCCAGTTTGTTGTGATCGACACAGTCAAAGGTTTTAGCATAGTGGGTGAGGCGGAAGTAGATGTTTTTCTGGAATTCTCTTGCTTTTTCTATGATTCATCATGTTGACAATTTGATCTCTGGCTCCTCTGCCTTTTCTAAATCCAGCTTGAACATCTGGAAATTCTCTGTTCACATAGTGTTGAAGCCTAGCTTGGGGAATTTTGAGCATTACTTTGCTAGCAAGTGAAAGTGAAGTCGCTCAGTCGTGTCTGACTCTCTGCGACCCCATGGACTGTAGACTACAACACTGCTCCGTCCATGGGATTTTCCAGGCAAGACTACTGGAGTGGGTTGCCATTTCCTTCTCCAGAGGATCTTCCCAACTCAGGGATCGAATCTGGGTCTCCCACATTGTAGGCAGATGCTTTACCATCTGAGCCACCAGGGAAGTCTAGTTTGTGAGATGAGGGCAATTGTGCAGTAGTTTGAGCATTCTTTGGCATTGCCTTTCTTTGGGATTGGCATGAAAACTGACCTTTTCCAGTCCTGTGGCCACTGCTGAGTTTTCCAAATTTGCTGGCATATTGAGTGCAGCACTTTTACAGCATCATCATCATCCTTTAGGATTTGAAATAGATCAGCTGGAATTCCATCACCTCCATTAACTTTGTAATGATGCTTCCTAAGGCCTGCTTGACTTTGTACTCCTAGATATCTGACTCTAGGTGAGTGATCACACCATTATGGTTACTTGGGTCATTGAGATCTTTTTGGTACAATTCTTCTGTGTATTCTTGCCACCTCTTCCTGATATGTTCTGCTCCTGTTAGGTTCATACCATTTTTGCCCTTTATTGTGCCCATCTTTGCATGAAATGTTCCTTGGTATCTCTCATTTTCTTGAAGAGATCTCTAGAATTACCCATTCTATTATTTTCCTCTATCTCTTTGCACTGGTCACTTAGGAAGGCTTTCTTACCTTTCCTTGCTATACTTTGTAACTCTGCATTCTGATGGGTATATCTTTCCTTATCTCTTTTCCCTTTCACTTGTCTTCTTTTCTCAGCTGTTTGCAAGACCTCCTCAGACGAGCAATTTGCCTTTTTGCATTTCTTTTTCTTGGGGACAGTTCTGATCACCGCCTCCTGTACAGTGTTATGAACCTCCATCTATAGTTCTTTCCGGGACTCTATCAGATCTAATCCCTTGAATCTATTTCTCACTTCCACTGTATAATCATAAGGGATTCGATTTAGGTCATGCCTAAATGGCCTAGTGGTTTTCCATACTTTCTTCAAGTTAAGTCTGAATTTTGCAATAAGGAGTTCATGATCTGAGTGACAGTCAGCTCCCAGTCTTGTTTTTGCTGACTGTATAGAGCTCCCAGAGAAGGCAATGGCAACCCACTCCAGTACTCTTGCCTGGAAAATCCCATGGATGGAGGAGCCTGGTAGACTGCAGTCCATGGGGTCGCACAGAGTTGGACATCACTGAAGTGACTTAGCAGTAGCAGCATAGAGCTTCTCCATATTTGACTGCAAAGAATATAATCAATCTGATTTTGGTATTGACCATCTGGTGACGTCCATGTGTAGAGTCTTCTCTTATATTGTTGGAAGAGAGTGTTTGCTATGACCAGTGTGTTCTCTTAGCAAAACTTTGTTAACCTTTGTCCTGCTTCATTTGGTACTCAAAGACCAAACTTGCCTATTACTCCATTTATCTCTTGACTTCCTACTTTTGCATTCCAGTCCCCTATGAAAAAAAAGGGGGGGGGCAACTTTTTTTGTGTGTTAGTTCTAGAAGGTCTTGTAGATCTTCATAGAACCCATCAACTTCAGCTTCTTCGGCATTAGTAGTTGGGGCATAGACTTGGATTACTGTGATACTGAATGGTTTGCCTAGGAAATGAACAGAGATCATTCTGTCATTTTGGAAATTGCACCCAAATGCTGCATTTCATACTCTTTTGTTGATGATGAGGGCTACTCCATTTCTTCTAAAGAATTCTTGCCCACAGTAGTAGATATAATGGCCGTGTGAATTAAATTTGCCCATTTTGGTCCATTTTAGCTCACTGTTTCCTAAAATGTCAATGTTCACTGTTGTCATCTTCTGTTTGACCAAAGGGACTAGATCTGATAGATAGAGTGCCTGATGAACTATGGACTGAGGTTCGTGACATTGTACAGGAGACAGGGATCAAAACCATCCGCATGGAAAAGAAATGCAAAAAAGCAAAATGGCTGTCTGGGGAGGCCTTACAACTAGCTGTGAAAAGAAAAGAAGTGAAAAGCAAAGGAGAAAAGGAAAGATGTAAGCATCTGAATGCAGAGTTCCAAAGAATAGCAAGAGATAAGAAAGACTTCTTCAGTGATCAATGCAAAGAAATAGAGGAAAACAACAGAATGGGAAAGACTAGAGATCTCTTCAAGAAAATTAGAGATACCAAGGGGACATTTCATGCAAAGATGGGCTCGATAAAGGACAGAAATGGTATGGACCTAACAGAAGCAGAAGATATTAAGAAGAGGTGGCAAGAATACACAGAAGAACTGTACAAAAAAGATCTTCATGACCCAGATAATCATGATGGTGTGATCATTCACCTAGAGCAAGACATACTGGAATGTGAAGTCAAGTAGCCTTAGAAAGCATCACTATGAACAAAGCTAGTGGACATGATGGAATTCCAGTTGAGCTCTTTCAAATACTGAAAGATGATGCTGTGAAAGTGCTGCACTCAATATGCCAGCAAATTTGGAAAACTTTGGAAAAAAAAATTTTGGAAAAGGTCAGTTTTCATTCCAATCCAAAAGAAAGGCAATGCCAAAGAATGCTCAAACTACCGCACAATTGCACTCATCTCACACGCTAGTAAAGTAATGCTCAAAATTCTTCAAGCCAGGCTTCAGCAGTATGTGAACAATGAACTTCCAGATGTTCAAGCTGGCTTTAGAAAAGGCAGAGGAACCAGAGACCAAATTGCCAACATCCACTGGATCATGGAAAAAGCAAGAGAGTTCCAGAAAAACATCTATTTCTGCTTTATTGACTATGTCAAAGCCTTTGACTGTGTGGATCACAATAAACTGTGGAAAATTCTGAAAGAGATGGGAATACCAGACCACCTGATCTGCCTCTTGAGAAACCTGTATGCAGGTCAGGAAGCAAGAGTTAGAACTGGACATGGAACAACAGACTGGTTCCAAATAGGAAAAGGAGTACGTCAAGGCTGTATATTGATACCCTTCTTATTTAACTTATATGCAGAGTACATCATGAGAAAGGCTTGGCTGGAAGAAGCACAAGCTGGAATCAAGATTGCTGGGAGAAATATCAATCACCTCAGATATGCAGATGACACCACCCTTATGGCAGAAAGTGAAGAGGGACTAAAAAGCCTCTTGATGAAGGTGAAAGAAGAGAGTGAAAAAGTTGGCTTAAAACTCAACATTCAGAAAATGAAGATCATGGCATCTGGTCCCATCACATCATGGGTAATAGATGGGGAAACAGTGGAAACAGTGTCAGACTTTATTTTTGGGGGGCTCCAAAATCACTGCAGATGGTGACTGCAGTCATGAAATTAAAAGACGCTTATTCCTTGGAAGGAAAGTTATGACCAACCTAGATAGCATATTCAAAAGCAGAGATATTACTTTGCCAACAAAGGCCTGTCTAGTCAAGGCTATGGTTTTTCCAGTGGTCACGTATGGATGTGAGAGTTGGAGTGTGAAGAAAGCTGAGCGCCAAAGAATTGATGCTTTTGAACTGTTGGTGTTGGAGAAGACTCTTGAGAGTCCCTTGGACTGCAAGGAGATCCAACCTGTCCATTCTGAAGGAGATCAGCCCTGGGATTTCTTTGGAAGGAGTGATGCTAAAGCTGAAACTCTAGTACTTTGGCCACCTCATGCGAAGAGTTGACTCATTGGAAAAGACTCTGATTCTTGGAGGGATTGAGGGCAGGAGGAGAAGGGGATGACAGAGGATGAGATGGCTGGATGGCATCACTGACTCGATGGACGTGGGTCTGAGTGAACTCCGGGAGCTGGTGATGGACAGGGAGGCCTGGTGTGCTGCGATTCATGGGGTCGTAAAGAGTCGGACATGACTGAGTGACTGAACTGAACTGAATGGACCTAACCTTCCAGGTTCCTATGCAATATTTTTCTTTACAGCATTGGACTTTACTTTCACCACCAGACATATCCACAACTGGGCATTGTTTCCACTTTGGCTCAGCCTCTTCATTTCTTCTGGAGCTATTTCTCTACTCTTCTCCAGTAGCATATTAGGCACCTAATGGCCTGGGGAGTTCATCTTTCATTTTTTTTGCCTTTTCATGCTGTTCATGGGGTTCTTACGGCAAGAATGCTGAAGTGGTTTGCCATTCCTCCTCCACTGGACCATGTTTTGTCAGAACTCTCCACCATGACCTGTCCTTCTTGGGTGGCCCTACATGGTATGGCTCATAGTTTCATTGAGTTAGACAAAGCTGTGGTCCATATGATCAGTTTGGTTAGTTTTCTGGGATTGTGATTTTCATTCTGTCTGGCCTCTGATGTGCAAGGATAAGAGGTTTACAGAGGCTTCCTTATGGGAGGTACTGGCTTTGGGGCAAACTGAGTCTTGCTCTGATGGGTGGGCCATGCTCAGTAAATCATTAATGCAACCTTCTGCTGATGTGTGGGGCTGTGTTCCCTCCCTGACTGTGGTAGGGGTAATGGTGACCTCCTTCAAAAGGACTTATACCAGCATTCCATGGCTCCCAGGACTGTTGTAATCAGTGCCCCTGACGCCGTGGCAGGCCACTGTCAACCCATGCCTCTGCAGGAGACTCCCGGACACTCACAGGCAAGTGTGGCTCAGTTTGTTGTGGGGTCACTGCTCCTTTCTCCTGGGTTCTGGTGCACACAGGTTTTGTTTGTGCCCTCCAGGAGTCTGTTTCCCCAGTCCTGTGGAAATTCTATAATCAAGTCCCACTGGCCTTCAAAGTCATACTCCCTGGGGATTCTGGGGGTTCTCAGTCCCTTTGCTGGATCCCTAGGTTAGGGATCCAGCAAGTTGTTCTGCAGTTTGTGGGTCATCTGCCCCACAGCTCTGTGGTGGGACTATGGTAACCTCCTCCAAGAGGGCTTATGCTACATGTAGTGCCTCCCAGATGTGCTGCAGCCAGAGCCCCTGTCCCTGCTGCAGGTCACTGCTGACCTGTGCTGCTCTAGGCAACACTCAGACACTCAAAGGCAGGTCTGATTCAGTCTCTTGTGGGGTCCCTGGGTCCTGCTGTGCTCAAGGTTTTGTTTGTGCCCTCCGAGTGTCTCTAGTGGGAAGAGATTTAATTTTAAACATAATTTTGCTCCTCCTATTGTCTTGTTAGGGCTTCTCCTTTGCCCCTGGAGGTGGGGTATTTTTTTGGTGGGATGCAACATTCTCCTGTCGATGGTTGTTCAGCAGCTGGTTGTAGTTTTGGAGTTCTTGCCGGAGAAGATGAGCACACGTCTTTCTACTCCACCATCTTGTAACCACAGTACAAGTTGTTTAGTCACTCAATTGTGTCCAATTGGACAGCAGCACAATAGGCTTCCCTGTCCTTCACTATCTCCTGGGGTTTGCTCTAAGTCTTGTCCATCGAGTCAGTGATGCCATCCAACCATCTCATCTTCTGTTTCCCCCTTCTCCTCCTGCCTTCAATCTACCAGCGTCAGGGTCTTTTCCAATGAGTCAGTTCTTCGTATCAGCTTCGTATTGGAGCTTCAGCTTCAGCATCTTCCCTTCCAATGAACATTCAGGCCTTATTTCCTTTAGAATTGACTGGTTTGATCTCCTTGCTGTCCTGAGTAGAGTCTAAGTAAGTGAAATTATTTGGCTTTCACAAGTAAATTTCTACTTTTTTCGTCAATAAGCTGGCTTAGCTGTGACTTTGATAAACTCACATGTAACATGGAGTTTTACTTTCACAGCCAGTTTTAGGACAAAGTGGATATACTGAAGCATCATGAGGAAGGTGCAGATTGTTTTAAGCTGCTGAATATTAGCGGTACCAGCACAAGATGTGAGAATCTAGATATTTAAAATTTGCTTGACAGGTTGCTATTACAACCTGTGGGCATAAACAGGAAATGGCCAAAAGCTCTTCTCTTTGAGAAGCCCAATTTTTACACAGCTGTCAATGCAGCAATTATTCTGTCATCTTCTTTTTTTTTTTTAAGGTGAAGGGACATGTTCTAGGTATCCTTTTTTTAAGGAAAATCTTTAAACATGTTTAAAATTTTTCTTAAAAAAGGACTTTTTTTTTTTTTAGTCAAAATGTCTTCAGATCCTGAGAAAAACCAATGAAATGGAAACCATATGATTCTGAGGCCAGGTTTTTCAGAAGCGCCGTCAGCACTGAATTCAGGCATTCTTGCTGTGCTCAGCAGACCCAGCCCGGCAATCAAAACTGATTCTAAAGCTGATACTCCTATAACCAGGCAGGTTCCTGCACATTGTGAGCCCTGAAAAAGCATAATTACAAACAAAGACTGACAAGAAGCACACGTTAACTTAATATAGCTCGATTCTTTCAAAGAGCACACAGCTTTTCACACACATGCTCACACCTGTCCTTAGAAACCCTTGATTAGCAGAGGAGGGGGTGGCTGCCATCCCCTGTGTTATAGCAGAGGCCACCAAGATGCCACCAAGATGGCTGGGCCAGGGCCACATGTTGTCACCAGCTCAAATTGCTGTCTCTATGAAATGCATGGAATTGATTCACCCTGTATTTTTTAAAGACTATGTAAGTGCTAGAGTTTTTTATAAAAAGAAAGACCCGGCCCTGACCTTGAGAGGTCTTTAACCTGATGAGGGGTGATGTTGTATGGCTCAGTGGAGATGATCAGATGAGGGGGAAATGATCATCATCACTGCACTCAAGAAATTGCCATGCTACCTTTTTCTCCAGAAAGCACCAAGAACCCTCACAGGCATGCAGAATGGGAGAGAGGTATCATTGTCTTTTTCTGGCTGTGCTGGGTGTTGTGGTATGCAGAATCTTCATTATCACAGGCGAGATCTTTAGTTGTGGCATGTGGGATCTTTTTTCTTTTTTTTTTCCAGTGGCAGCATGCAAACTCTTAGTTGCGGCATGTGGAATCTAGTTCCCTGACCGGGGATTGAACCCTGGCCCCCTGCAGTGGGATTGCGGAGTCTTAGCCACTGAGGGACCACCACAGAAGTCCCTTATTGTCTTTTATGTGTCTATTATTTTTCAATTGCTGTGTTAAGAATTACCACAACCTTAGTGACATAAAGCAATATGAATTCACTGTGTCACAGTTTCTGTGGGTTAGGAGTGCAGGTATAGGTTAACTGGGTTCTCTGCTCGGGGTCTCACAAGACTGAAGTCAAAGCATCAGTCAGGGTAGCAGTTCTCTTCTGGGGCTCAGAGGTCTCTTCCAGGCTCATGAGGTCGTTGGTCGAACTGGATTTCTTGAGGTGGTTCCACTGTGGTTCCCATATTCTTACTGGCTATTGACTGGGGATTGTATTCAGTTCCTAGAGGCTACCCACAATCCCTTGCTTCATAAGCCCCATAGACCATATATAGCATAGCTGTTTGCTTTCTTCCAGGCCAGCAGGAGCCATGTTCTCAGACACTTCACTTTCTTTTGGAGGTTCATCTGATTAAGCCAGGCCTACCCAAGATACTTTTCCTTTTGGTTAATTCAAAGTCAACTGATTAGTAACCTGATCATGGGAAGAGTGTCTCATCACATTCACAGGGCCTGCCTGTACTCAGCAGGAGGGGATGATATGGGACATAAACAGAAGGACTCAGGAATGTTGGGGACCATTTCAGAAACTGGCATTCTGCAGTGTCCTTCCCATGTCAGTGCTTGTCCACCCGACTGTGTTTGCTGCTTTGGCCTACTGTGTCAAGCAGCCCCAGTCCCCAGAATGTGCCTCCACCACTGTGCCTTTAGAAAGAGAACAGTATTTTTTAAGAGGAACTAATCACTGATGGTAGGCAGTGTTTCAGACAATGTAACGAGTACTTGTTTTCATGTTGTCAGGACTCAACAGAGTGTCTGGCACTTAGGAGTCCTCAATTTCTGTTTCTCATGCAATGAATGCATAGATGATTAAATGAGAAATATTTTGGGCATCCTCATCAGATTACATCCCATAAAAATAAATGCCTACCTCCCCATGTGCAAGGCTGATTCCTCCTTTTAGTTTATAGCTCTTTCCCCACCCCCTGGTTTAAAAAGTAATGCTTGCTTATTATAAAAACGCTCTTGGAAATATTGCTTTTTCTATGGTTTTATTTTTTATATTTAACTTTTTTAATCCATCTGGAACTAATTTCCCAATACTATGTATAAAATAATCCATCCCCTACCCATTTAATCCGTGATGCTTATATATATATATATGCATATACACTAAGTTCTTATGTATAATACGGTGTATTTCTGAGCTAGCTGTTCTGTTTCATTGATGTGCCCACCCACTTTGTATGTCAGTATCACCTAGTTATTGGAATTTTATTATATGTTTTAAGATCTGGCAGGTCAGGTATTGCCCCACTATTCCTCCTTCAGCCCCTCTCTCCACCAGTTCATTAAATACAGGTCTATCTTGCTGCCCACTCTAGTACTTTTGAGAGCAAAGCATTCTTTGGCAAAGTCTGGACATGGAACCAGATCTAGGTTCATAGTCTACCTTTGCGGCTTCCTAGCTCAATGCCTCTCAATCTCAGGGATATGTAAACAGGCAGTGAAATGTTCAGAGTAGAAACTTATTGTCATAATGAACTGGAGTAACACCTAAGAATGATCCAGTACATAGTAGACGGTCAATACCTACTATCTGGAGTGGAGGAGTGACTCTGAAGGCCCAGGCACCTTTGCTTCTGTCCCTTCATCCTTATCAGCAGACATGGCAAATCTTTTGAAAACCTCTTGTACAAATGCTGAGGCTTGGATCTCTCAGCCTCAGGCCAGTTTTTAGGCTTAGAGTATCCAGGATTAAGACTTGGCCCAGCCTCTGGGCAGCCTCTTCAGGGTTTGCATTGGTCCAAGGGAAGTCTGGTGGTTGTGCTGAATTGGAGTCATTTCAGAGTGATCTGGGGGCCTTGGGGAGTGGGTGTGAGTAAAGTGCTGAAATCCGCTTTACCTAACCTTAAAGGAAATGCCAGGGAATTAATACCTTTTGCTTCATCCCCAGGGAGCCCATCTTTAGATTGGCAGCCAGAGAAAGGCTTCAGTCCACAAATTACAGGTGTTGGCGATGGGAAGTCATTCTAGCACAGACAGAGGTGGTAGAGATGGGCGAGACTCTGACAGCATGTGCTAGACTTTGAAGGTGAAAGACATGTATTGGATTGCAAAAGCCCCCACAGTATTGAGTTAGTCTTGTGCACTTGCCCAGAGGTTTATAAAGGTGACTAGTTATCCTTAGACAAGTACAAGCACTAGAAAGCAAAGTCCTGGGGTGAGTCATAGGGAGCCAGGAGTTTTGAAGGCCAAAACTTTACTTCTTTCCTGGAACTTTCCCTCCAACTCAGAGAGGCCAGGACAGGAAGCATCCCTGAAGGCCTACTGTGTGCTCTCAGGAGCTAGGATAGGAGGATAGACAGCTGTGACCTCAGAGAACTTCCATATAACACAGTGAGGAGAAAGCGTGATGGTCATCCTCATGTTCCTGGATTTGCTCTCTGATGATGCCAATGAGGCAGTTTGATTTCCCACTCTAGCTATATCCCTGCATGGCCTTCTGTGAAAGAACAGATCAGATGTTCACAGCTAGAAGTCAAAAGCTGGACTATTATCTAGTCAAGCCTTTTTCTCTCCTCCTTTTTTATTTTTATTTTTTAATAAAAAACATAGTTTAATCCTACATTGTTTTATTTTTTAGTTGAAGTATGGTTGATTTACAATGGTGTGTTAGTTTCAGGTGTATGGCACAGGATTCAGTTATCTATATATATGTGTGTGTGTGTATATATATATATATATATATATAAAGTATTTTATTTATAAAGTGCGTATGTGTGCGTGTTAGTCACTCAGTCATGTCTATCTCTTTGCAACCCCATGGACTGTAGCCCACCAGGCTCCTCTGTCCATGGAATTTTCCAGGCAAGAATACTGAAGTGGGTTGCCATTCCCTTCTTCAGAAGATCTTCCTGACTCGGGGAGCAAACCCAGGTCTCCTGCATTGCAGACAGATTCTTTACTGTCTGAACCACCAGGGAAGCCATATATATATTTGCTGTTGATTAGTCACTCAGTCATGTCCCTAAGAGTCCACAACTCTTTGTGACCCCATGGACTGCAGCACACCAGGCTTCCCTGTCCTTCAGTATCTCCTGGGGTTTGCTCAAACTCATGTCCATTGAGCTGATGGTGCCATCCAACCATCTCATCCTCTGTTGCCCCCTTATCTTCATGCACTCAATCTTTCCTAGAATCAGTGTCTTTTCCAATGAGTCAGCTGTTTCCATCAGGTGGCCAAAGTATTGGAGCTTCAGCATCAGTCCTTCAGTGAATATTCAGGTTTGATTTCCTTTACAATTAACTGCTTTGATCTCCTTACTGTCCAAGGGACTCTCAAGAATCTTCTCCAGTACCACAGTTTGAAAGCATCAATTCTTTGGTGCTCAGCCTTCTTTATGGTCCAGCTCTCACATCCATAAATGACTACTGGGAAAAACATAGTTTTGACTATAGGGACCTTTATTGGCAAAGTGATGTCTCTGCTTTTTAACATGCTGTCTAGGTTTGTCATAGTTTTTCTTCCAAGGTGCAAAGATCTTTTAATTTTATGGCCACAATCACCATCCACAGTGATTTTGCAGCCCAAGAAAACAAAGTCTGTCACTGTTTCCATTTATTTCCCATCTATTTGCTATGAAGTGTGGGGGCCAGATGCCATGATCTTAGTTTTTTGAATGTTGAGTTTTAAGCCAGCTCTCTCACTCTCCTCTTTCACTTTCATCAAGAGGCTCTTTAGTTCCTCTTCACTTTCTGCCATTAAGGTGGTGTCATCTGCATATCTGAGGTTACTGATATTTCTCCCGGCAATCTTATTTCCAGCTCAAGCTTCATCCTTCCTGGCATTTTGGATAATGTACTCTGCATAGAAGTTAAATAAGCAGAGTGACAATATACAGCCTTGATATCCTTCTTTCCCAATTTTGAACCAGTTTGTTGTTTCATGTCTAGTTCTAACTGTTGCTTCCTGACCTGCATATAGGCTTCTCAGGAGGCAGATAAGGTGGTCTGGTATTCCTATCTCTTTAAGAATTTTCCACAGCTTGTTGTGATCCACACAGTCAAAGGTTCTAGCATAGTCAGTGAAGCAGAAGTAGATGTTTTTCTGGAATTCCTTTGCTTTTTCTATGATCTACCAGATGTTGGCAATTTGATCCCTGGTTCTTCTGCCTTTTCTAAATCCAGCTGGTACATCTGGAAATTCTCGGTTCACATACTGTTGAAGCCTCGCCTGAAGGATTTTGAGCATTACCTTGCTAGTGTGTGAAATGAGTGCAATTGTGCAGTAGATTGAACATTTATTTGGCATTGCCTTTCTTTGGGCTTGGAAAGAAACCTGACCTTTTCCAGTCCTGTGGCCACTGATGAGTTTCCAACTTTGCTGGCATATTGAGTGCACCACTTTAATAGCATCATCTTTTAGGATTTGAAATAGCTCAGCTATTTCATATATACATGTGCATGTATATATATATGTATATAATTTTTCAGATTTTTCTCTTATAAGTTGTTACAAAATATTGAGTACAGTTCCCTGTGTTATACAGTAGGTCCTTGGTGCTCATCTATTTTATATATCGTAGTGTGTATATGTTAATCCCAAACTCCTGATTTATCCCAACCCCACCCCTTTCCCCTTTAGTAACCGTAAGTTTGTTTTCTATGTCTGTGGGTCTATTTCTGTTTTGCAAATAAGTTAATTTGTGTCTTTATTTTTTTGATCCACATATAAGTGATATATTTGTCTTTCTCTGACTTACTTCACTTTGTATGATAATATCTACATCCATCCATATTGCTGCTAATGGCATGACTTCGTTCTTTTTTTTGATGGAGTAATGTACCGCTATGCACATATACCACATCTTCTTGATCCATTTACCTGTCAGTGAACGTTTAGGTTACTTCCATGTCTTGGTTCTTATAAATAGTGCTTATGTGAACACTGGGGTGACTGTATCTTTTCAAATTATGGTTTTCTCTGGATATATGCCCAGGAATGGGATTGAGGGATGATATGGTAACTCTGTTTTTTGTTTTATAAGGAACCCCCATACTGTTCTCCATAGAAGCCTCTCTATTTTCTGTAAGAGATAACTCAGAGAAAGGTGGTGATTTGCCCAAGTTAATCCAGTTTCATAACAGTGATGGGAGTTCACTATTCTACCCACAATTCACCATCAGAAAAACGGGGTTTCTCTTTGCTTTACATCAAGCCTCCAGAGACAGCACACAGTCTATGAGTCTATCACTGGTACACCGTGAGCATTTACATTTTTGAAAGAGGAAGACAAATGTGAATGGTGTCGAGTTTACATAGAAAACAAGAAAGCAACACACCATAAGAGTTAGAGTTAGACCAGCTGATGTCAAAATTCTGGTTTCAAAAGCTGCATGAACGTAAGCAGCTTTGTTCATCTCACTATACCTTATCTTCTTATCTGTAAAATGATCATGATGGTGTTGCCCATAGGATTGTTTTAAGAATTACATGAAATGTACATGGACACTTAGCTCAAGGCCTAGAATGAAGGTGTATCACTAGGATGAAGGGTTCCTAGAAGGGTCCCTGCCCAGGGAGGTTTGATGTTCTCAGGCCCACGGGGTCAGATCAGGGTGTGCAACTGACATCTCCGTGTGGCCCTTTTCCAGTTCCAGGAGCCCTGGAGGAGCGGCACAGAGCGGGAGAGTGTGGCGAGAGAATGAAGACACCAACCGCCCGGGAGAAGCATGAGGTGGCAGAGCAGCGCTCGGTTTAGAGGGCTTCGGCCGGTGGCGGCGGCCCCATGGGCAACTCTACTGGCTCTAGGCCTCCCCGGTTGGGTGCTGGCTGTCTCGGCCACAGCGGCCGCTGTGGTTCCCGAGCATCATGCCTCCACGGCCGGCCAGCCGCCCCTGGACTGGCTTCTTACCGATCGGGGCCCCTTCCACCGCGCGCAGGAGTACACGGACTTTGTGGAGCGCTACCGCCAGGGTTTCACCACCAGATACAGGATCTACAGGTGAGTGGGGCTCCCCTCCGAAGCCAGTCTGTGTCTGCACGGGTGCCAACCGCCAAGCCAGCTGGCAGACCGCAGACTGCACTAGGAGAGAGCTGGAGGAGTAGCAGGCAGGGCGAACAAGCTTGCCATGTTTTTTTTTTTTTTTAAAGCAAGAAGAAAACACATACAAGCTGGAAAACCTGCTGATGCCTCCTGGGGAACTTAGCAAAAGGGTTTCTATTTATAGGTTGTACTGCTTATAAATTGAGGACAAATCAGGCGGCATGGAGTCAGCATGTGGCCTGCGCTGCTGCAGGAGGTCAGAGTCAAATGCTGGGGACGGGTTTTAACTAATGGGTGAGATGCGTTTATGAGTTGTAATTACCTCGACTTGCAAATGAAGACCGGGCAGCTCCAGTTCCTGCCTTAGAAGTGGGGGGAACCCCACAGGGGCAGGGAGGGGCCTGCCCTCACCCTTGTCAACACCACAGCCTCAGCTGGCCTTGTGCAGGAAAGGGGCTGTGTCTTCCTGCCCTCTCTCTGCATGTCCCTCAGGAGCATCAGAGCTGAAAGTCAAACAAGTGACCTACCTGGTCCCTCTGACTAGGCACAAATTCCCGGCTGCTGGAGCAGCACTTCAAAAGCACAAGGCTCCTCGAAACCCTCACCTTGGGTGACTCGGTGAGCCTCAGCACTCTCTGGAGTGTATCCCTGAATTCAACCTTGCCCTTCATCCCTGGGCTCAGTCTCTCCCTTAAGTGTCAACCCCTTTTCCTCTTCACATTGACTGTAGTCTTCAGATAACTCTAGGAGCTTTGCTAAAATTTTCTTTTTAATTAAAGACATTTACTTTTCAATTACAGATTATTTCCTAATGAAAGGAGTGGAGATGGAATATGAAAAAACACAAGAGAAACAGAATCAGAAAATCACCTATTCTTTTTTCAGGTAGAGGTTGCTATCTGTAAGCTGAGTGTATGCATTCTTAGTCTTATGAACACGCTAAAGGTTTCACCCTCTTTCTAGATCTAGCAGTTTACATGCCTTATGTATGTGAACTCACTTACTCTTTCTAACAATCCTCTGTGGGAGGAACAATTATTCTCCCCATTATACAGATGAGAAAATCGAGGTCCAGAGAAGTTAAGGAACTTGTCCAGGGGCACACAGCTGGTAAATGGTGAAGCCAGGATTAGCTCCCAAGCAGTCAGACTCCAAAGTCTGGGTCCTTAAATTATATTTAAAGAAATTATATTTTTCTGTTTTTAGGTTTTTTTTAAATTTATTGTTGTTTTACTTATATAGTAACCTGTTTGGGTTAGTACGGAGTCTTAGAAATGAGGGTTTAACATATTCAGCACTGAGAGATTCATGTATAGGGGCCATTCTCCTAGTACATGATTTCCCACATGGCAGATGCAGACAGACAGACAAGATGAGGTGTTTGAGGGGCTGGTGCTTTATGAGTGCAGAGGTTTGTAGAAACAAAAGCCATTTCTCTCCCAATCTGGTCTCAGAAAGGACTGCAGCTGATGCTCTCTGATTCAGCAGCTCTGGTCCTTGCCGTCCTCCACACACCATGGTGGGGATTCTCTCAGGGCCATTGAGGTGGAGACCAGCTCGAGCGGAGTGACTGAGCGAAGTCTGCTCCAGAGAGAGAGGTTAACTTGAATCTCAGTAAATATGTAAATTAGAACTGTATCCTCCACAGATTTTCTATAAGGTAAATTCAGGGTGATGCTTCTTATCAAAGAATTTCCTTTTCCATCCCTCCAAAAAAAGAAAAAGGAAAACAGAAAATCTACCCTAGAATTCATTTAGTGGTGAATTCCTCTGGTCCAGGAAAACAAGATTTAATTCATCTCAGACTTTTCAGTTTACCCCCAAATCTTTCAAAACACTGTTATCACCAAATATATATATACATATATATATATGTATATATATATATTCTTTTTTTTTTTTTTTTCAAGTAAATGGGAACTGAAATGTCAGACTGGGAATCCCAACACCACCATTCATGTCTAAGGACTCTGGGATCTAGAGGAGTTAAAGCACCAGTTTCCTTCTCCCGTCCACAGATGTTTCTTGTCATCAGGCCCCCGCCTCAAGCCTGGCAACCACTGAATGCCTGGGTGGCAGCTCAGAGCTGGCCCCCCAGGAGTGTCTGGAATCACTTCTGCACCACCAACGTTCTATCAGTTGGTAATAGTTTTTTGATCATTTAATGTGACAAGCTCGTACACTGTGCCGCTCTGTTTCTCTGGGGTCAGTTATTGCACCTGAACTTGCGCTTGGGGAAACAGTAACCAGTCATTCTGACAGGAATGCAGCGCTCTGATTTGCAACCCTGTGAGGGGGCAATGAGAGAAGGGTCCCACACGGCTGCTCCAGGAGCATTCTGGGAGTCCTGCTTTTAGTTCTTAAGCAAGATGCTGGATCCAGGTACACAAGTGTTGCAGGGGTCTGTATTATCCCCATGAGAACTCACTCTTATCCCTTCCCCTTTTGTCTGTAGTGGTGATTCCCTCAAGCAACTCAAGACCTTGCTTACTGGGATGAGAACAGGTCATGGAAAACTGGTAGAATATATATTGAGGGTCATCTCCAATGACTAGAAGGGCATTTTGTCTAGAAGGCCAGATGGAGAAAGAGTTTACAGAGAATATCAGAAATGCTCTGCAGTGAGAGATTGAGCCTTGAACAGAATTAGTCTTTTATTCACTTTTTTTTTCTGTATTTGGCTGTGCTGGGGCTCAGTTGTGGCATGCAGCATCTTCATTACGTCACATGGGCTCTTCCATGGTGGCACACGGCCGGTAGGGCAGTGGGCTCAGTAGTTGCAGCACAAAAACTCAGTTGCTCTGAGGCAGGTGAGATCTTAATCCCCCCACCAGGGATCGGACATGAATCCCCTGCATTGCAAGGCAGATTACTAACCCCTGGACCACCAGGAAGTCTCTTATCCAACATTTTAAGAAAGCTTTTGGTGCTTGGAGATCGTATGGTATCTGCATGTGCTTTCATACAAGAAAGGAGGTGAACTGTAATGGGGGAAGAATAAGACTTTCCAGTGGGGTTAGAGTATTTGGTGTAGAATTTCACGAAGCTCTCTCCCATAGCAGAAGAGAGGCCCTTCTTCTCTTCTAGCTGTGTGTGAGCATATCATAACAATTACACAACCAAATTCTAAGATTAAACTCCAAGTCCTACCTCTTCTTTTCATTTTTTCCATTCTTATTTGGAAATCAGAGTGTTCTCTCACTTGGAGGAGATGACTGATTTTTCTAAAATAGCTCTGGCCTCTCTAACCGTGGGTCCCCAGAGATCATTGCTCTCTCCATTTAGGTTTGTATTCACGTAGGCACAGGTGCTTCAAAGTGAAGGTTCTGGAGCCAAATGACCTGAACTCTAATCCTGGAGCTGCAGCTTACTAGCTTTATAATGTTGGGATAATTATTTAATTTCTTTGTTCCTCACTTTCTTTATTTGTAAATTTGGGACAAGTATAATGCCCACCTCTAATGGACTGATGCGAAAATTTAAAGAGTTGATAGACGTAAAACACTTAGAATAGTGCTTAATAAATATTACCTGTTATTAGAATATCCTCAATAAATATTAACCAGTGGAAAAGTTATAATGAGATGAGAGCCATGGGTACTCTCCTTGTGATAACATCTGCTGGGGACTTAGCATTTGACAACTTGCATTAGAAGGAGAAAAAAAATGTTCTCATGTTTTGTGTTTTTTAATAAATAGAGAAGTGTTTCATGCTTCTCTATTTTTTAAATTAATTAATTTATTTGTGGCCCTACCTCAGAGCATGCAGAACTTCCCCAACCAGGGGTCAAACCTATATCCCCTCCATTGCAAGCACAGAGACCCAAACAATGGAATCACAAGGGAAGTCCCTCTTGCTTTCTTTTTTAAAGTGTATTAACCTTAATTCCTTCTCTCTCTCTCTCAACTGGAGAATGAATGTATCTTCTCTGGGGCACACTCTTACTGGTCTTATGGACTACCATGAAAAGCTAGCTTATTTCCAGCCTGTTTTAGAGTCACCACAGAGAATGACCTTTCTTCTAAAGTCGGGGATAGCCAACTGAGCAGGCCTGCCTTGAGGTGTCCTACAGAAGGGAGTCAGTGGTCCCTGCCAGCTCCCTGGTCCCAGGGCTAACATGAACAGTCTCAGGGGCACCATTATGAGAAAAGAGACGATATACATACTTGTGAAAACTTTCTAAATAGCAGGATGGGGCTTGGCCATCTTACTCAATTTTTGGTCAGCTTTTAAATTCCATTAGCCGACCTCTCAGCAACTCCTCAAGACCTGTCAGACCAAGATCTGAGCAATCAGCCCACTTCTCAGACACTGTCTCTTAACAGGCTAGTGGTAAGAGCTGTAAGAGCAGAGATCCTGTCTCTAATTCCATTTGTGACCCCTGAATGCCCACATTTGCTCCACTCTAGCCCTCAGTACAATAAACATTTAAGTGATCTGCTCTCACACCACCCCTGTGAGGCAGGTGGGGACTCTTAGGGTTCAAAGTAGTGAGTTGGACTTGTTCAAGGTCAGAGAGGTAGCCAGTCACAGCCAGAAATAACACTCAGGGCTCCTGACTTGAAGTCTCCTGCTCATAACTCTAGACCACGCCACTTCCCTTTGACTGGTAAATGCATCTTCTTCATAATGCACAACCTAATCAGGCACCTAAATTGAGCTGATGCAAATGTAAATATGGTTTCTCGAAACACTCTAGTGGTAATGTTCCATTCTCTCTTTGCTACAAATCAAAGTAATGAGCAGTCTGGGTTTTTTTTTTTTTTAATTTCTTTTTGTATTAAGGCTTTAATAGAGAGATAATCATGGGATTGGAAAAAATCCAAGCCGCTATGATGAAACACTTAAAACTTGGAAAGAATAAATTAAAACGAAGAGAGAAAGTTAGAAATAGTATAGAACAATGAGTGTGATATGGTGGTTGGAAGAAAAAAGCAAGGCCAGGTATAATTCCAAATTATTGATCTTAGTCATTAATGTCTGCATTTCTATCTGTCTCTCTTTTAGAAAAGAAGGGGTCTGGGGATGTATTAGAAGTCTTTTGAGAGAACAAATAAAAAATTAATAGATATCTTCATTTTTAAAAAGACCTTTGTATTTTTTATCATATTCTGGGCAGAGTTTGCAAATTTTGAGAACCAAAGTAGAGCAAAGCTTAAAACCAAGAGGTCGGAGTGGTACCCAAAGGTGGGCAGTGTAGAAACAGAAATGTGTCAGAGGAGGTGCATCTGGAGACATCCAACAGGACAAACTGGGGTAGAATCAGATGACGTGCTGAATGACGTCCACTAAAAGGACCTTTCCACGGGCACCAGAGCAGTTATCTTAAGGAAAGATAATCTGTTTATGATTCATCAGGATGAAAAACAAGGCTTGGCAATAGTACCTGAGACGGAAGCGAGACAGGCAAAACCCAATATTTTGTCCATACTGCTCCACGTGTGGTCTATGGACCGGCAGCACTGGCATTACCTGAGAGCTCGTGAAAACTGCAGAACCTCAAGCCTTGTCCCAGCCTACAAAATCAGAACATGCATTTTAGCAAGAGCCCCACATGAACTGTATAGCACTAACGCTTGATTAGATTAAGTGCTTGGGAGATGGAGAGGAGAGCCGAGTGGCCAGGGTGGAGAAGGACAGAAGGCTTCACGGTAGGGCAGCATCCTCCATGATGCACTTGAGGTAGTGAGAATATTTACAGGAGATGCTACAAATAGAGTAGGAGTCATAGGAAGTTGAATTTAGGAATTATTAGTGCCAAGGCACATAAACTCATAAGAATAGATCCAAGCAGCTGGGGGAAAAGATTTTTAAAAGCAGAAAAGGCTGGAGGGCCTAGAACCAGCCTGTGGGAGCCTTGTGGGAGATGGAGAGGTGAGGAAGCAGAGAGCAGCTGTGGAAGCCATCACAGAGGGAGCACCAGAGCTGATTTATCATCCGGACCACGTCTCACGGACTAACAAACACTGATTTGAATAAACAGCAAACCCTGGGAGAGGCAGCATCTCCAATTAAGAGATCACAATCCACATAAATAAACGGCAACCTCAGTCTGCCTGGGTAAATCCCAGTGATTTCCTAGGTGTTCATTACGGCTGCAGAGGTAGAGAAAGGTTGTGTTATCACACAGCTGCAGGGCACCACCAGGGAAGCCCTGGTTCTCAGGCGGATGGGACAGTCAGGGAAGGAGGTGATCTCTGCCAGAAACACTACCATCACCTGAGCAAACTGGTTGATCTCTGCCCTTCTTGCTAGGTTTCTGTTTTGGCAAGGGAGTTTCCTGAGATGGAAGAAGAGGAAGAAATAGTATGAAAACTAGAGCAAAGCAAAGCAAAACAGAGGCATTGCAGAGTGATGAGCCTAGAGACTCATCACAGGTACTCTTTCTTGGTCCATAGAGGTGAGGAGGTGGGAGGAGAACAGAATGAAATGTCTAGAATCCACTTTCCTCAAGAGTTCACTGCTGGCTAAATGTACAGCCCAATATCTGACATAGACTATCTAATCTAGGCTGTAGACCCAGCCCAAGGACTTCACCCAAGGAATTTTACTCCAGAAGTGTCTGGAGGTTGAGCACTACAAGGGCATACAGGCTCTGGAATCAGGCCTTGCAGACCCTCATCCTTGGAGAGCATTTCCTCTCCATCTTAACATGGCAACATCTGGGACCAGTAGAGCCAACCCATGTGAATGAGGAAGTGTGCTGCTCACTTGGAGAAAGGAGGAAGCACAGAAACAGACAAAGGCAGTTCAAGAGCGTGAGAAGAGCAGAATCCCTTCCATCTGTTTTATTGAAGGCCAACTCTGTGCTTATCCTTCTATAAGACTCTGATAATAATCATTAATGGGGAGGACACGGCCCTTGATCTGGAACTCACAAGACCAGTGCATTTGGAGAACGTGCTAGATGGCTCTGAACAGAAAGGTGAGGAAAGCTGCAATGAAGTAATGCCTTGGCTGGACTCTCATGGCTGAGTGGGAGCTATCCGGGTGGAGAGCTTGAGGAACTCTGCCGTGGACACAGAAGCGGTATAACCAACGGTGTGGGAGCGCCAAGTGTGCTTTAGAAACTGAGCAGCCAGTTCCACTTATCCCTTGTAAATGCCAAGAAGCATGTGACTGTCCCTCCTCCACCTGTTCTGCCCCACTGCCTTATGTCTGCCATATCTTGTCCCTCCAACATGCCAAAAGGGTCTCCTAGACACTGATTTCTTTCACGGTGCAGTTTTAAAAAGCCTCTTTCCTGAAGTGGCATGTCATTTTCCTGTATTAGCGATGAGTAAAATGAAGTAGAAGTAATTACATATCTGTAGAAAGTAGGACCAAAGGCAATTCCTTGTGTTTCTACCTGGGGAAAAATGGACTTTGAATATGCACCCGGTGAGAAAATGATATGCTGTGCTTTGAGATCTTATAAAGCCACCTGTTCAACTGAAAATCCAGTGTCATCCATGCTTTAAAAATTGAATTTAGAGTAAGCTTCCCACACGGTGTGTTTGCTCACTTGGTCCTCTTGCAAGCATTATGGAACATCTACTTTGTGGAAAGCATTATTCTGGGCACCATAGCAGGCTGCCAAAAAGAAAACAGGATTCTACTGGTTTCCAGGGGTTCAGCTGTCCAGTTTGAGTGACAGCACACTCACGGGAAAAACACATTAGAATGTAGCATCCCAGGCTCTGGGGAGAAGGAGGTATTTAGCACACTATCAGTGAGTGATGGATAGATTTGGTCCATGAATGCCGTATCAGAATAAATTCTCAGGATGTCAGTCCCATGCTCCCCAAGGGCAAAATGACTCTTGCCCCAAATTTTCTCATGTCTTCTGGGGGGCTATATCCAGGTCATTCACATGGGATTGAAATAGGATTGCACAGGTGGTCTGTGAATAGAAAATGTAAAAAAAAAAAAAGTGCAAAAAAGGCAGGGAAAAAGCCAGGAAGGCCAGGGGGAGAAAGCCAGTTCAGTTTTGTTTTCAGATGAGATTTAGTAGACAGATCTTGAGTCAGTCAGGCAGAGAAAAAGAGGATTAATTTTTGCTTTGAGAAATAATTAATTTTATTCATGAATGAATTGCTACTTAGAGGCGCGTAGATGTAGAAAGGAATGAGGTAGGCTTCATCTAGAAACCGTCGCGACACAGATGTAGACAGGGACACTGGCTAGCCACGTGGTCTTTTCATTTTTTTTTTTTTTTCCCTCAAGAGAAGAGCTTTTTCTGGGTCAGGGATTCTCCGTTTTTCTTCCTGCTATTCAGCTTCTGCCACATTTATCCCACCTCAGGGCTTCCCACATCTCCTACAAGAAAATTATGTCAGTCCACATTGTTTAGAACAGTGAGTGGCATGTGGTGGGGCATTTATTCGCTCAAGTATGTTTATTACCTCTGTGTGCTGGCCGCTCCCCAAGGGCAGGGGGCACAGCTGTGAATGAGATGCAGCCCAGGCCTCAGGGAGCTCTGCCCTCCAGGAAGGCAGAGCCACGGCGGCAAATGGTTGGAAGTGGGCTGAGGTCTGTGCGGCCGACCAAAACGCTGGGTGTGAGTTTGGTTCCCAGTGCCAGTTATCCATTCTCTCCTCTGGGATTTGAAACAGGTGAGAGTGCTCGCAAGGTGCTTAAAGCCAGTGGGACAGATTTATCACCATAAAGCAGGGCTGGAGATGAAGGTTTGGACCTGAGTCTGAGACGGTTGTGTGAATTCCTCTTCTCACAATCTGTCCTGACTCAAAGACAGCTTTCTGGTCTTTCAGACTGATTTGCCCAATCCTACATGAAGCAACCAGAGAAGGCATCATTAGATACTGCAGATGGGCTGGGCAGGTGACCTCAGATGGAGCTCTACCAGCTGAGCAGGAGAAAACCCTGGAAGGGATTGCTGACTGGAGGGTGTGGGTATACAAGAGACAGAAGCTTTCTGTGTATAGGGATCTCAAAGCATTGACTGTTGTTGCTGTTCAGTCACCAAGTCGTGTCCAACTCTGCCACCTCATGGACTGCAACATGCCAGGCTTCCCTGTCCCTCACCATCTCCTGGAGTTTACCCAAGTCCATGTCCATTGAATCAGTGATGCTATCCAACAATCTGATCATCTATTTCTTTCTTCTCCTGCCTTCAATATTTCCTAGCATCAGGGTCTTTTCCAATAAGTCAGCTGTTAGCATCAGATGGCCAAAGTATTGGAGCTTCAGCTTCAGTGTCAGTCTTCCAAAGAGTATTCAGGGTTGATTTCCTTTAAGATCGACTGGTTTGATCTCCTTGCTGTCCAAGGGACCCTCAAGGGTCTTCTCCAACACCTCAGTAAAGTATCAATTCTTCAGTACTCTGCCTTCTTTATTGTCCAATTCTCACATCTGTACATGACTACTGGAAAAACTGTAGCTTTGACTATACAGACCTTTGTCAGCAAAGTGATGTCTTTGCTTTTTAACACGCTGTCCAGGTTTGTCATAGATTTCCTGCCAAGAAGCAATCATCTTCTGATTTCATGACTGCAGTCACCACCCGCAGTGATTTAAGAATCCAAGAAGAGGAACTCTGTCACTGCTTCCACATTTTCCCCTTCTATTTGCCATGAAGTGATGGGGCCAGATGCCACGATCTTGGGTGTTTTTTAAATATTGAGTTTTAAGCTGGCCTTTTCACTCTCCTCCTTCACCCTCATCAAGAGGTTCTTTAATTCCTCTTCGCTTTCTGCCATTCGACTGGTATCATCTCAGAACCAGAGATCAAATTGCCAACATTCACTGGATCATAGAGAAAGCAAGGGAATTCCAGGAAAAAATCTACCCCTGTTTCAAAGGTCTATATAGTCAGAGCTATATATAGCCAACAGGCTATATATAGCTGTATAGCCGACAAAGTTCCATCTAGTCAAAGCTATGGTTTTTCCAGTAGTTATGTATGGATGTAAGAGTTGTACCATAAAGAAAACTGAGCACTGAAGAATTGATGCTTCTGAACTGTGGTGCTGGAGAAGATTCTTGAGAGTCCCTTGGACTGAAAGGAAATCAAACCAGTCAATCCTAAAGGAAATCCTGAATATTCATTGGAAGGACTGATGCTGAAGCTGAAGCTCCAATACTTTGGACACCTGATGAGAAGAGCTGACTCATTGGAAAAGACCCTGATTCTGGGAAAGATTAAGGGCAGGATGAGAAGGGGATGACAGAGGATGAGGTGGTTGGATGGCATCCCCAACTTGATGAATGTGAGTTGGAGCAAGCTTCAGAAGACAGTGATGAACAGGGAAGCCTGGTGTGCTGCAGTCCATGTTATTGCAAAGAGTCAGACACAACTCAGCAACTGAACTGTTTCATTGACTATGCCAAAACCTTTGACTGCGTGGATCATAACAAACTGTTGAAAACTCTTAAAGAGATGGGAATGCTAGACCTCCTGAGAAAGGTGTAGACTACACAATATTAAAGTGCAGGCCACAGGGCAGCAGGCTGTCACCAACCTCCCGTTTCTTCATGGGATGAAAGGAGTAAGGGGGCAAAGAAGGAAGATTGTTTTGAAAGGCAAATGCATAAATTATAAGAAAGTATTCTCTCTATATTGTGACATAGTAATAACAATAATAAATATTGACTGTATATACTGAATATTCACAATGTTCCTAACATCTTATTAAGTGCCAGTTCAGTCGCTTAGTCATGTCCGATTCTTTGCGACCCCATGAATTGCAGCACGCCAGGCCGCCTTGTCCATCACCAACTCCTGGAGTTCACTCATACTCATGTCTATTGAGTCAGTGATGCCATCCAGCCATCTCATCCTCTGTCATCCCCTTCTCCTCCTGCCCCCAATCCCTCCCAGCATCAGAGTCTTTTCCAATGAGTCAACTCTTTGCATGAGGTGGCCAAAGTACCGAAGTTTCAGCTTCAGCATCATTCCTTCCAAAGAAATCCCAGGGCTGATCTCCTTCAGAATGGACTGGTTGGATCTCCTTGCAGTCCAAGGGACTCTCAAGAGTCTTCTCCAACACCACAGTTCAAAAGCATACTAAATGCATAATAATATGTAATTTTGCATGTGCATGCTCAGTCGTGTCCAACTGTTTGTGACCTTGTGGACTGTAGGCCACCAGGCTCCTCTGTCCATGGAATTTTCCAGGCAAGAATACTGGAGTGTGTTGCCATTTCCCACTCCAGGGGATCTTTCTGACCCCGGAATCGAACCTGGTTCACCTGTGTATCCTGCATTGGCAGGCGGGTTATTTACCACTGTGCTACCTAGGAAGCCCTAAAGCATGCACCCAATGTGGGGCTCAAACCCACAACCCTGAGATTAAGAGTCTCATATACGTTAAAATTATCATTATGAGAAATGTACCAGGGAGATACTTTTGGTGTACATTTTTACAGATGAAGACACTGGGTTTTTGAGGGTGTTAATGCAACTGGTAAGAGGAAGAGTCGGCAGTCAATACAGTAGAGTATCTGACCATTATATGATTATTATTGAATAAAATCTGAACCTGGGATTCTTAATGCTCCAAGAGAAATGGGGCCTTCTCTTATAACTACCTCTGCTCTCTACCCCTCCTACTCTTCCTTCTGGCATTCTGGCAGATCTTTGGGATGGAGAGCTAGGTCTCAGGGGGCTAGAAGGTGTTTCATCCCACTCAAAGACCCTGTGTTTCCACCTGAGCTCTCCATCTGTACTTGGGCTCTGGGGAACCCTTAGTGGGAGGAAGCTACAGATGAACCTTCCTGGAGCAGCTCACCCACAGAGAATTTTGTATGTGTCGGCTTTGCACTGTGGTGTATTTCTCTAAGGGTGTGGTGTAAATTGAATTTCTGCAAATCAAATCCTCTACTGGAGGAACACTTAATGCCATTTCCAAAATGCAGTATCTTATTTTTTTTTTCCTGGCAATGGCTTATAAAAATCCAGTGCTAAGCCAATCTCTAGCCCCTGACTTTAGGATCCAGTAGCTACTGATTCATAAGCACACACTATCCACTTGGAAATGTCTTGTATTTCAAGGAATATTTCCATCCAGCCAGAAGAAACCATGGGTGATGGATATAACCTCTGCTTATTGGGCCACTGTGTAAATGTGGAGTTTCATGTAACGACAAGATTGGTATATGCTCTGGGTCATTCCCACTTACCCTTTGTGTCCACAGCGTATCATGGAATCAGATGAAGCAGTGAAAGAGACCTAGAGGCTGGGACTCCCAAGTCAGCTTTAGAATTTGTAGGAATAGGGTGAGCAGATTAGCCACCTGGACCATGGCTTAGAGGCAGAGCTCCTCCTTGGTGCTGTGTGATTCCCTCTGCACTTATTTAATGCTCCCTAGTTCTGCCACCATGCCAGGTTCTCCCCTGAGCCCAGAAATGTGCCTCTTTATCCCTCCCCCTTGCGGAAAAAAAAAAAAACAAAACCCCAGGCTGTGGACGTCAGAATGAACACATAGTCTCACGGGCCAGGCAGGAGGCCCTATAGGGATTAAAATGAGGTAGCCAGAACTAGCTTTGCACCAGACCTTCATTACTAGCCTTGCTGCCTGGGAGAATTCTCGTCTTCCATGCATGTTGGCAGTGCCTGCGCCTCACTGGGGACACACTAGTGACGGAGGAGGAAGAGGAAGGAAGACTCTTTGGGGAGTGAGCTCTCCTGAAGCCACAGAGGCATGTAAATACCTAATGATCCCTCAACGGGGGTCACATAGTTGGTTTATTAGTAACAGAGGTAAACTTCAGTGTGATGAGCCAGGCTTTGCTTAGCTGTGTTCTGTTTATGTTCTAAAGGGTGAGTCTAATAAAGACCACATGCAGAGGAAAGGAGGTTGTCAAGTCCTTGAAGGTCAGCCTCAGTCATCTGAAAATTGATGCTCAAATGGGACTCCGTAGAGGAAATGTGGCTCTAGAGGCTGATAATACATTCGTCTGCCTTCTGTTTCCACCAAGTAGGGTGATGTCCATTCTGGTGCCTGCAGCCCTGGAGACTAAATCAAAGAACCACAGATTTAGTGGTTGGTCTAGAGTAAGAGCCCAGAGCTACAGAAACAGTGTCTGAGGATGTAGGGCAGCCTGGCAACATGAGATGGCAGAATGGAGCCAAGGTGCCCAGAAATGTGAATTAGAAGGAAAGTTTATTTTTATTTTTTATTAAAGTTTAGTTGATTTACAATATTGTGTTAGTTTCAAGTGTACAGCACAGTGATTCAGTTACACACACACACCACACATTGTTGTTGCTCAGTCCCTAAGTCGTGTCCAATTCTTTGTGACCCCATGGACTGCAGCATGCCAGATTCCCCTATCCTTCACTATATCTGAGTTTGCTCAAATTCATGTCCATCGAGTCAGTGATGCTATCTAACCATTGCATTCTCTGCTGCCCTCTTCTCCTTTTGCCTTCAATTTTTCTTAGCATCAGGGTTTTTTCCAATGAGTTGGCTCTTCACATCAGGTGGGCGAAGTATTGGAGCTTCAGCATCAGTCATTCCAATGAATATTCAGGTTGATTTCCTTTAAGATTGACTAGTTTGATCTCCTTGCAGTCCAAGAGACTCTCAAGAGTCCTCCAGCACCACAGTTAGAAAAGATCAATTCTTCGGCCCTCAGCCTTCTTTGTGGTCCAGCTCTGACATCCGTACATGACTACTGGAGTAACCATAGCTTTGACTTTACAGACCTTTGTTTACAAAGTGATATCTCTGCTTGTTAATATGCTGTCTAGGTTTGTCATAGATTTTCTTCTAAGGAGCAAGTATCTTTTGATTTCATGGCTGCAGTCACTGTCCACAGTGATTTTGGAGCCCCCCAAAATAAAGTCTGTCATTGTTTCCATTTCCCCCCATCTATTTACCATGAAGTGGTAGGACAAGATGCATGATCTTAGTTTTTGAATCTTGAGTTTTAAGGTAGCTTTTCTTTTTTTTTTTTAATTTTATTTTTTATTTTATTTTATTTTTAAACTTTACAATATTGTATTAGTTTTGCCAAATATCGAAATGAATCCACCACAGGTATACCCGCGTTCCCCATCCTGAACCCTCCTCCCTCCTCCCTCCCCTACCCTCCCTCTGGGTCGTCCCAGTGCACCAGCCCCAAGCATCCAGTACCGTGCATCGAACCTGGACTGGTGACTCGTTTCATACATGATATTATACATGTTTCAATGCTATTCTCCCAAATCTCCCCACCCTCTCCCTCTCCCACAGAGTCCATAAGACTGATCTATACATCGGTGTCTCTTTTGCTGTCTCGTACACAGGGTTATTGTTACCATATTTCTAAATTCCATATATATGTGTTAGTATACTGTATTGGTGTTTTTCTTTCTGGCTTACTTCACTCTGTATAATAGGTTCCAGTTTTATCCATCTCATTAGAACTGATTCAAATGTATTCTTTTTAATGGCTGAGTAATACTCCATTGTGTATATGTACCACAGCTTTCTTATCCATTCATCTGCCGATGGGCATCTAGGTTGCTTCCATGTCCTGGCTATTATATACAGTGCTGCAATGAACATTGGGGTACACGTGTCTCTTTCCCTTCTGGTTTCCTCAGTATGTATGCCCAGAAGTGGGATTGCTGGATCATAAGGCAGTTCTATTTCCAGTTTTTTAAGGAATCTCCACACTGTTCTCCATAGTGGCTGTACTAGTTTGCATTCCCACCAACAGTGTAAGAGAGTTCCCTTTTCTCCACCCCCTCTCCAGCATTTATTGCTTGTAGACTTTTAGATCGCAGCCATTCTGACTGGTGTGAAATGATACCTCATAGTGGTTTTGATTTGCATTTCTCTGATATTGAGTGATGTTGAGCATCTTTTCATGTGTTTGTTAGCCATCTGTATGTCTTCTTTGGAGAAATGTCTATTTAGTTCTTTGGCCCATTTTTTGATTGGGTCATTTATTTTTCTGGAGTTGAGCTGTAGGAGTTGCTTGTATATTTTTGAGATTAGTTGTTTGTCCGTTGCTTCATTTGCTATTATTTTCTCCCATTCTGAAGGCTGCCTTTTCACCTTGCTAATAGTTTCCTTTGTTGTGCAGAAGCTTTTAAATTCTCCTCTTTCACCTTCTCCAAGAGGTTCTTTAGTTCCTCTTCACTTTCTGCCATTAGGGTGGTATCATCTGCATATCTGAGATTATTGATATTTCAATCTTGATGCCAGCTTGATCCAGCCCAGCATTTTGCTTGATGTACTCTGCATATAAGTTAAATAAGCAGGATGACAGTATACAGCCTTGATGTACTCCTTTCCCAATTTTCCCAGTTTGTTGCTCCATGTCCAGTTCTAACTGTTGCTTCTTGACCTGCATATAGGTTTCTCAGGAGGAGGTAAGGTGGTCTTGTATTCCCATCTCTTTAAGAATTTTCCACAGTGTGTTGTGATCCACACAGTCAAAGGCTCTAGTGTAGTCAGTGAAGCAGAATTAGATGTTTTTATGAAATTCCTTTGCTTTTCCTAGGATCCAACAGATTTGGGCAATTTGATCTCTGGTTCCTCTCCATTTTCTAAGTCCAGCTGTACATCTGGAAGTTCTCAGTTCACATACTGTTGAATCCGAGTTTGAAGGATTTTGTGCATATAATTTAAATAAGCAGGGTGACATATACAGCCTTGCCATACTCCTTTGGTAACCATTCGTGTGTTTCCTATGTCTGTGAGTCTGTTTCTGTTTTGTAAATAAGTTCATTTGTATCACTTTTTAAGATTCGACATATAAGTGTTATCGTATACTAAGTGTATATTGTATTTGTCTTTCTCTTCTGACTTTACTAAGCATGATAGGTTCTAGGTTCATCCACATTGCTGCAAATGGCATTATTTCGTTCATTTTTATGGGCCAAGTAATTCTCCACTGTGCATCTGTACCACGTCTTCTCTATCCATTCCTCTGTTGATGGGTATTTAGGTTGTTTCCATGCCTTGGCTACTGTAACTAGTGCTGCTGTGAATGTTGGGGTACATGTATCTTTTTGAATTAGAGCTTTTGTATTTTTCTGGTTATATGCCCAGGGGTGGGGTTGTTGAATCATATGGTAATTCTACTTTTTTTTTTTCTTTTTTAAGGAACCTCCATACTGTCATACATAGTGGGTGTACCAATTTACATTCCCACCAACAGTAGAAGAGAGTTCCATAAGCAAACTTTAAAATCATTTATTTCCTACCCAAGGCAGACAACCACTCCACAAATCCCCAAGAAAGTGATCAACCTGGCTCAGGGAGGTCCAGTCCTGAGTGTTTTCTGAAGCCAATTTCCATCCAGTAGCCCCAAACATGCTACAGATTTTTATGAAACTGAATCTCAGTTTTTTGTCTTTTTTTTCCTTTTCATAATTCTACTCATTGTTTCTGAGTCTTCTTTCTCCTGTGTATCTAGAATAAGTGAAAATGCCTCTTCTTCACAAAAAGTTCTCCAGATGCTTGAAAACAGTTGTTATTCTCCGCGCTTCTTTGACTTACTAGCATACTGAGACTTCCCTCCAGAAGTTCTTTTCTCTCTCTTTCCCCTTTTTCATGTTATGTCTCTCAAACTTGTTTGTTGTCCTTATTTCTTTTTTCCCTCCTCTCTCTTTTCCATCTTGGACCTTCATGATATCATTCAGGACTAAGACTCATATCCCATCACTCTGTCATCACCTAGGGCCTCTGAGTTCTTTACTGGGCCCTGGTAAACAAGGAAAGAGATAATAAACAAGAAATTGATGTCAACATAAGGTTTGTTTTTTTTTTTTTTTTCTGGCTCCTGGAGAGCTTGCTTGCTTAGTCACCTTTCAAAGTGCTCAAGACTTTTGTCACAGATCAGTATCAATTCACCATTCTGGAGTTTCTCAGACCAAGCACTTTCCCTCTCCACAGATTTTCTTTAACTTCTTGTATTCTGTGCAGTTCTTGAAAATTAGTGATATAGGTCATGGTGCACCTCAGAAAATGTGGTGACTCTATTCAGGACCTGAAGCATCAGTTCTACAAGAAAAGTGGGAAATATGTTGTGGGTTTTTGTTGCTATTTAGCTGCTAAGTCGTGTCCAGTGCTTTCTGACCCCATGGACTATACAGCACGCCTGGCTTCGCTGTCCTTCACTATCTCCTGAACTTTGCTCAAACTCATGTCCATCGAGTCAGTGATGCCATCCAACCATCTCATCCTCTCTCATCCTCTTCTCCTCCCACCCTCAATATTTTCCAGCATCAGGGTCTTTCCCAATGGATCAGCTCTTTGTATCAGGTGGCCAAAATATTGGAGTTTCAGCATCAGTCTTTCCAATGAATATTAAGGGTTAATTTTCTTTAGGATTGACTGGTTGGATCTCCTTGCAGTCCAAGGGGCTCTCAAGAGTCTTCTCCAGCACCACAGTTAGAAAGTATGCATCAATTCTTAGGCACTCAGACTTCTTTATGGTCCAACTCTCACATGCATACATCACTACTGGAAAAATCATAGCTCTGGCTAGATGGACCTGTGTTGACAAAGTGATATCTCTATTTTTTAATATGCTGTCTAGGTTTGTCCTAACTTTTCTTCCAAGGGGCAAATGTCTTTTAATTTCATGGCTGTAGTCACCATCCACAGTGATTTTGGAGCCCCTCCCCCCAAATAAAGTCTGTCACTGTTTCCATTTTTTATTCATCTATTTGCCATGAAGTGATGGGACTGGATGTCATGATTGTAGTTTTTTGAATCTTGAGTTTTAAGCCAACTTTTTAATTCTCCTCTTTCATCTTCATCAAGAGCCTCTTTATTTCCTCTCTGCTTGCTGCCATTAGGGTGGTATCATCTGCATATCTGAGGTTATTGATATTTATCCCAGCAATCTTGATTCCAGCTTGTGATTCATCCAGCCTGGCATTTCTCTTTCTGGGTTTATGGTGAGAGAATGAATCTAGGTTTTTCATTCAAGTGAAATGTAGCGGGGGGAAGTCCTGACTTTTTTCCTCAGCTTCTCAAAGAATTGCGCCTCCCACTTGATTTGATTTTGTACACCTAGGCTTATTTGTGTTAAAGTCATAGCCAGAATGGCCCTCATCCTGTTCTCTACACAATTATTGCATTTCCCATATTATTTGCTGTGCTTCATAGCATGACCAGTCACCTATAACTTCCACCTCTTCCCCATCTTCCATTTGACTTGTGCGGCTTTCATCTCAGCACTGCCTTTCAAAGCCAGGCTCTTCTCTCTTGTCGCAGCTTCATTTACCACTTGGCCTTTTCTCTCTTCTCTAATCCAACCTGCCTAAAATCTTCTGTTGGGCCCTCTGTGCCCAAAGGATAAAACCCAGTGTGCTTTCTAAACATGAAAGTCTCTTCTAAATCCATCCATTCACTGTTCCAATAGTTATTCCTTGAATTCTGACCTTGTGCCACTGATCATACCCCACCTACTTATCCTCTGTATTTCTTCCTGCAGAGGATAAGCAGGATAACTCTGTTTCAGTCTCAGTGAGCATCTCCAGATTTGCCCAGATGCAGAAGACTTCCTAAGATCCCATGTGTCTTTCCATATCCCATTTCGTCTTCCAGCAAAGCTCTTGTCATTTTCTCTACCAGCTAAGCTCTAACTCACCTGTCAAACCCGTATCCAAATATCACCTCCCTATAGCATCTTCTTTGGCTCCCATAGACAAGTTAGTTATTCCTACTTCTGGTTCCACGACAACTGTTCATATTTCTGCTTTAGAACTTATTTTGTACATTTAGTTAATTATTTATTTGACTATCTCTGTTTGCTCTTCACTTGGCTCTGAGCTCCTGAAGACAAAAAACATGTATTTCACCTTTGTAGCTTTAGATTCCTGTACCATGTCTAACACATGTAAGGATATAATAAGAGAACGAAGTCACTCCCTAAGAGTAGGGTGATCTGGGACTGAATTAGATGAAGCAGAAAGCAAGCAGGTAAGGCTTCAGGCTCTACATTTATACTATGTGGGTTTAAACTGACCTTCTACTACTTCTAGCTGTGTGAACTTGTACAAGTTGTTTCATATCTGAGCTTCATATTTCTCATCAATCAAATGGGTAGAATAATAGGACTTTTTTTATAGGCTTATTTGGTGATAACTAAAAAATAAATTTGTTTTATTTAAAGATAAGTGCATATTCTTCTTGTGAGGGATCTCTTGAGAATAAATATGGAAAACAATAGAGTGGAAAATCTTAGGAAGAAAGAGAAAATGAAGAAAGATTCATTGAAAAAGATGTAACAAAGAAGGGGAAGCCCTTCAAACTCTTTCTACTGCAATCTTCATGCATTAATCAAATTTATCACTTCAAATCTACATATTGTTCTCCCGAACTGTATCCTGAGTTAATTTATCCAATGATTTTATAGTTTCAGTTCAGTTCAGTCAAGGTTGTGTCCAACTCCTTGCGATCCCATAAATCGCAGCACGCCAGGCCTCCCTGTCCATCACCAACTCCCAGAGTTCACTCAAACTCATGTGCATCAAGTCAGTGATACCATCCAGCCATCTCTTCCTCTGTCATCCCCTACTCCTCCTGCCCGCAATCCCTCCCAGCATCAGGGTCTTTTCCAATGAGTCAGCTCTTTGCATGAGGTGACCAAAGTATTGGAGTTTCAGCTTTAGCATCAGTCCTTCCAAAGAACACCCAGGACTGATCTCCTTTAGAATGGACTGGTTGGATCTCCTTGCAGTCCAAGGGACTCTCAAGAGTCTTCTCCAGCACCACAGTTCAAAAGCATCAATTCTTCGGCACTCAGCTTTCTTCACAGTCCAACTCTCACATCCATAATGACCACTGGAAAAACCATAGCCTTGACTAGATGGACCTTTGTTGGCATAGTAATGTCTCTGCTTTTGAATATGCTATCTAGGTTGGTCATAACTTTCCTTCCAAGGAGTAGATAGTCCCAAATAAATCCTTAACAGTGACAGGTGGTTTCCCTGTGGAACACAACTCATGCACCACGATCCCACAGCATCGAAGTCAAGGCCTCAAGACCAACATCATTTCCATCTGGACTCACAAAGTAAGGATGAAAGACGCACATACGGGAATGTTACTGAACTGGGGCAATATGAGAGCATGGATGCTTGACCACATAGGCAATAAAATTAGATAATTGAAAGGGACCCTTATCCAGATGCTAGTGCTAAAGAACCTGCCTGCCAATGCAGGAGACATAAGAGACACAGGTTCGATCCCGGGGTCAGGAAGATCCCCTAAAGGAGGAAATGGCTACCTACTCCAGTATTTTTGCCTGGAGAATCCCATGGACAGAGAAACCCTGTGTGTGGGCTATAGTACATAGGACTGCAGAGAGTCAGACATAACTAAAGCGACTTAACACACACAACACACACTTATCCAGGTAAGTAATAATATCAAGTGAAGATTACTTGCCAGGCTGTGATATGAGATTGCGACCAAGAATATGGTTATAGAAATATCCCGCAGACTCTGTAGCTTAAAACCATCATTTTTCTCATGCAGCATCTGTAGGTTGGCTGAGTTAACCATGCTCAGGTTGTATGTGTGCACAAGTTGTGCATCTGCACGATCAGGGTGGAATTAGAGTTGGCTAACTGCTGGCACAAAGGGTCCCCAAATCTCAGTGACTTAAATCATGTTTGTTTATTTTTTTTATTTTTGCTCATGTCCAGTGCAATTTGTGATTGGATTAAGAGGAGACTGCCCTGTGAAATCATTCAGAACCAAGACTCTTTCTGTCTATCCAGTCACTGCCATTACTTCAGGCCTCAGAGTTCCCCTGTGGGTCCTACTAAACAAGGAAAGAGAGAGAACATGAATGATTTCATAGGCAGTCTTGTGGGCTAGATCTTGGTTGATATTCCACTGGCCAAAACTCAGTCATGTGCTTATGCTAAAATGCAGAGGAAGCTGGGAAAGCTCTCTGTGAGTTCAGGAGGAAAATTAAATTACTTACAGAACAACTTTCCAGTCTCTTCCACAAAGGAGAGAAATGCAAGAAAAGGGGGAAATGGAGAGCCCTGAGTTTAAGTTCAAAATGTCAACTGCATAAATAGAGTACAGGAATCCTGGCTTAGCTGTGGAAAAAATGTCTAAGGTTGGAAAAAATGTGGAGGTGTCTGGTTCACCATGAGATTACTGTTAGCCCAGAATGTTTGTCTCAAAAAAAATGCAATATTCAGGTGCATCAGTGAAGGAAATGTATATAGGAGAAAGATCACAGTCTATCTTCACTTTTAAGAAAATTATATTTATCTATTTTTGCAGGCACTGGGTCTTTGTTACTATGTGTGAGCTATCTCTAGTTGCAGTGAGCAGGGGTTACTCTCTAGTTGTGGTGTGCAGGCTTCTCATTCTGGTGGCTTCATGAGCTCAATAATTGTGGCACACAGGCTTAGTTGCTACATGGCATGTGGAATCTTCCTGGACCAGGGATCAAACCTGTGTCCTCTGCATTGGCAGACAGATTCTTAACCACTGGACCACTAGGGAAGACCTATCCTCAATTTTGGTTGGTTATTATCTTTGATGAAGATACTTTAATTATCTGAGTCTCAGCTAGCTTGTCTATAAAATAAGACAAGTTTGTGGTGTGTATCAGTTAATTATGGCCATGGATATAATAAGATCCCCCACTCTCAGTAGCTCAAAACAATAATCATTTTGCTCACTCAGCGCCTGTAGGTTGGCTGAGTTATCTATACTACAGGTTGTGCGTCTGCACAAGGGCCATTAGGTCTTTCCTCCAATGATGCTTATTATGGGTCTCAGGCTAAAAGGCAGTATCTTATAGCTACATTTTTTGTTGTTCAGTTGCTAAGTTGTGTCTGACTTTACGGCCCGATGGACTGCAACACACCAGGCTTCCCTCTCCTTCACTATATCCCCAAATTTGCTCAAACTCATGTCCGTTGAGTCGGTGATGCCATCCAACCATCTCATCCTGTCATCCCCCTCTCCTTCTGCCTTCAATCTTTCCTAGCATCAGCTTCTTTTCCAGTGAGTCAGCTCTTTGCATCAGGTGGCCAAAGTATTAGAGCTTCAGCATCGGTCTTTCCAATGAATATTCAGGGTTAATTTCCTTTTGGATTGACTGGTTTGATTTCCTTGCTGTCCAAGGGAGTCTCAAGAGTCTTCTCCAGCACCACAGTTTGAAAGCATCAATTCTTCAGCACTCAGCCTTCTTTATGGTCCAACTCTCACATCCATGCATGATTACTGGAAAAACCATAGCTTTGACTAGACAGTCTAGGGATCTGGAAGCTGTATTGAAGGAACTAAAAATAGTTAATCCAAAGAAGAGTGACCTGTATAAAAAGCAAATGCACCCAAATACCAGAAGGGCTTTCTCATTGCAACAGGAATAAACTTGTCAAATAACAGAAGGAACTGCCAGTCAGGGGGATTTCTCTTGGGGTTAAATAGATGATTGGAAGCCCGTGGATGTTTGCTGGGGAGAAGCCTGGCATGGGCTGTCAGCTTGCTGAGCAAAGACAACCACAACAGGAGGTGAAGAGTAGTGAACAAAGCTATTTTCTCCTCAGTTAAAAAGATGAGCTGTGGGGAGCAGGTTTGGAGGTCAGGGCAGAGCTGAGGTTTCTGTGCCTTGGAAAACACAGGCCTTAGCTCCATTTTCAGTTCCTTCTAGTCTCCTAGATCCACTGGTCCTTCATTTCAATGTGTCTGCTGTATATCTTATTGATTCCGCAAGCATAACCACTCTCAGCACCCTCTCCACACCCCTGAGCCCGGACTGTGCGGTGCGAGGTTCACCAGGGATCCCGTCCTCCTCCTTTAAACTTGAGTCTCCCCTCCCCATTTCTCCCAATCAGCCTTAATTAAACTGTTTGAAAGCTACAGCTTGATTTTAATTAGAGCAAAATTGGGAAGATTAGAATGAAATTGGCCAATCATTGTTTACGGACCGTTGTTTGAGAACACAGCAGGCTGCTGAATTACCTCCATGCCAGGCTTCTTGAATTCTTCCAGTGGGTGGACTGGGGGCACTGGAGCATGTGGGGTGGGCTGGACTTCTTTCTGCTTCTGTGCCTCCTAGAGTTGCAGGGGCCGAGACATTATTTAACCAAATGCTTCTGGACTGGAGTTTTTCTGCCTGGAGATTTCTCCCAGCCGCAGTGGTAAACGGGACAAAAGAATTTCCTGGGAAGTGTCAACATGACAAAGAGGGACAGTGGTCTTTGAACTTGAACATAGGTCATAGACAAAGGTAGAAAACCACTTGTGCCATGACGTGGGTGCTCACCAAACTCTACCGCCGATCAATGGAGACTTGGTCCTTTTTCTCAATTTCTATCTCTTCGTTTGTTAACCTCTAAAAAGTTCATAAAAAGTCAAGTAGTGATAAATCCATTTCCTCTTTTTTGAAGTCCTTGCATTTCTAAAATTGTTGAGCTTGTGTAAAAATTGTGTACAGTTTTCTTTTTTTTACAAAACTAAGGGAAAACTCTATGCCAATACAAGAGGTTATGGTTTTATTATAATTTATTTTTATAGCTCAGATTAATCATGTCTTATTCATTATAGCAGTAAAGACTCTAATAGCCAAGTACATTATAGTGAGCTGTTGTTGAGATGGAAATCTCTTGATGATATGATGTATTTAGAAATACTGGCTTCTGTACAGGAGCCAAAGCATGATATATCCCTCAGTCTCTAAAATATCCACCTTAAGAGCATGAAACCACCTTGACTGAGTCACTGAGGTAAATAACAGGCATCCTTCAATGTATATGTTGGCTTTGGCTGTTCTTTTTCCTGTGAATTTCCTAAGGCAAAGAATATGAGTCCTATGAAAAGGAAAACATGATGATGCCTTAGCTTGATGGATTGAGTTCTGTGAAGAGAGAAATAGCCTGAAATACAAAGAATATTGGTGGAAAGATGAAGAAAGAGAATGCTTCTTTCCTAGAATCCTTAGGAAAATCAACAGTCCAACACTCAGTGTTGACTCATATCATATTGGCTAGTATCAAGCTAGTCGGAAAAAGGCAACTCTCCAAGAGATAGGTGGGCTCTGAGAACAAAGATATTTGCATTCATCTAGAACTGGGTGGTATGTAAGAAGTTTTCCCATAGTCATTGGTTGACAATTTCCATAGACAATGTCAAGTCACAGGAAAAATGACAGGAAATCTATTTTTGTACTTGGCTTAAAGCCAACCCATCTTTTTCTCTCCAAAGTTCTTAACTATTTTATTTAATGACCTGGCCTGTGTCTTCCTTCATTTTTCAAGGAAAATCAGTTATGTATTTTTTCTTAAAAGTATGGTTCATATCAAAACAGCCTTTTGGAGGATGATAGTTCAGTCCCTATTATCACTGCAGCCCTTTAAATACTAAAGTTCGGAGGTGGTTACCCCCCAAAGAGAAGTTGTTGGAAATGGATAAGGAGGGATAAGGACTAGAAAAGGGAGACATTGCTGACCACACCAGCCCACTGTTTCCGCCATTGTGTTCAAAGTAGAGCTGGAGTTGAGCATCTTGGACTTACAGGTGAACTTACAGGTGACCTTAAGGCCTCTCCCAGCCTCTCAGGTAGTACCAGAACCTCTTTTAGAACTGCTGCCTGAGTGAGCAGGTGATGATCAATTGGCTTTGCTGGAAACAGCATGGAATCCCTCCCCGGTAAAACCAGGCTGGATTCTAATTTAGGGGGAACAAATGGGCTCTGGGCACTCAGGGGCACACTGACACTGGGACAGGATGGAACAAGTTGGCAGGAGTGCAGAGCTGGACTGGGCTGAGGAGGGGGCTGGGCTAAGCCACTCTCTCGGGATACAGGAAATGTGATTTTCCAAATGGCAGCCATATTAGTGGTCTTGGAAATGAGCCTAAATGTGCTTCCCACGCAGAGGAAAAGATGTGGAAAACTGGTAATAATAATCGGCTCTTAACATGAGGTCTCAGTACCATCACCCATATTGTAGGTTGCAGTGCTCATTACTACTAAGTTTCAGCCTCACTGAGGTATAGTTTTGTTTTTGTTTTTAAACTATGGATTAAAAAAAATTATTGGAGTATAGTTGGCTTATAGTGTTGTGTTGCTGCTGCTGCTGCTAAGTCACTTCAGTCGTGTCCGACTCTGCAATCCCAGAGACGGCAGCCTACCAGGCTCCCTTGTCCCTGGGATTCTCCAGGCAAGAACACTGGAGTGGGTTGCCATTTCCTTCTCTAATGCATGAAAGTGAAAAGTGAAAGTGAAGTCACCCAGTCGTGTCCAACTCTTAGCGACCCCATGGACTGCAGCCTACCAGGCTCCTCTGTCCATGGGATTTTCCAGGCAAGAGTACTGGAGTGGGGTGCCATTGCCTTCTCTGAGTGTTGTGTTAGTTTCTGCCAATATAGCAAAGTAAATCAGTTATGAAAGTGACAGTGAAAGTTGCTCAGTCGTGTCCAACTCTTTGTGACCCCATGGATTATACAGTCCATGGAATTCTGCAGGCCAGAATACTGGAGTGAGTAGCCTTTCTCTTCTTCAGGGAATCTTCCCAACCCAGGAATCAAACCCTGCCAGAACTGCAGGTGAATTCTTTACCAGCTGAGCCACAAGGGAAGCTCACGTATGCATATATTCATTCTTTTTTGGATTATTTTCCAATATAGGTCATTACAGAGTATTGAGTAGAGTTTCCTGTGCTATACAGTAGGTCCTTATTAGTTACCTTCAATGGCACCCCAATGGCAAATTTAGGGAGATGGTGAGGGACGGGGAGGCCTGGCATGTTGCAGTCTATGGGACCACAAAGAGTCAGACACGACTGGGTGACTGAACAACTGACCCCTGATAACCATTAGTTTATTTTCTACATCTTTAACTCTATTTCTGATTAAACTATGGATTTTTTAAAAAATACTTTCTCCCTTAAGGTTTCATAGGGAGGGAAGCTCATGGATCATGACTCTTCAAGGGGGCTGGATTGATATTCTCAATTTATAAGAGATTCTCAGATTCTCAGTTTACAAGCCCAAAAAGTGGTTCTTCAGCACATTGCTGCTGGAAATCTCACCTGGATGGAAGCCACCAGCTGTGCTCTTTGCCTCTTTCATGACTAAGAGTACAGGACTCTGCAGGGTGGGGGACTCTTGCTAGCAGTTCTTGTTGACCTTGTGTGTGACAGAGGAACACAGTACTTCGGGGGAGGGTGACACGCGTGTCGGTAGCTGTGACGTGGGGGCACCCCTTTTCATTTACAGTTTTCAAACTGGGAACACCTTGTAGCCATTTAGTCTTCTAATCAGAGGCCCTTTTTCTTCAGATCCAGAGCTGGCCTGCTCCCCAGGCCCTGCTGAAGCTCCCATCGCCTGAGGCTTGGCACTCGGCTGCCGGTTTAGCTCTCCTGTCACAGGCCCCTTTGGATCCCAGAAAAATCCCTCAACTCATGTATAAGCAGAAGCATCATGTATTGGCAATCTGGACCAGTAGTGTTAAGCAGTTTGAGGCAAAGATAACTATAATCACTTCTGCTAGGTCACTTCAGTTGTGTCTGACTGTGCGATCCTATGGACTGTAGCCTGCCAGGCTCCTCTGTCCAAGGGGTTCTCCAGGCAAGAATACTGGAGTGGTTGCCATGCCCTCCTCCAGGGGATCTTCCCAACCGAGGGGTGGAACCCGAGTCTCATGTGTCCTGCATTGGCAGGCGGGTTCTTTACCACTTTTGGAGAAGGAAATGGCAACCCACTCCAGTACTCTTGCCTGAAAATTTCCACAGACAGAGGAGCCTGGTGGGCTACAGTCCATGGGGTCGCAAAGAGTCGGACACGACTGAGCGACTTTGCACTCTCTTTACCACCAGTGCCACCTCGGAAGCCCAGTCTGGATCATATCTTCCCTAAACTTTGTTTTGGTTATTAATGATTGTATGGGTATGCTAAATCCTTTGACAGAAATATGTGTGATTCACTCTAGGCTAATTTAAAATGCAATAGCAAATGGCCTAAACTTCTGTTAATTCCAGCACCTTTTTGAAGTGCTGGATGTACACCTTTGCAGGCAGAGTCCACACTGGAGAGCTCTGGTCGCCCTTGATTTCGCCCTTTGCTGCTTTAAAGGTCCTTTCCAAATGGGCTTCCCTAGTGCTTAAAATGTTTGCTTTCACATACTGTTGACTGTGAAACAGTCACAGTAGGAGAAGATTTTAGGAGAAATGGCTAAATTGAAATGGAAATTTACTTGATGTCTTAATTGAAACAAAGATGATGGCTTAATTGAAGTAGTATGTGTTAATGTAATTGATATATAGAAAACATCCTTTTCCTAGGGAAAAAAAGAGCCTTGATTATTTTATTATGAAAAAAAAAAACCCACTACTAAATGAAAAATTGGAAGTGAACATTTACTCTTTGAATAGCTCAGGCTGCCTTCCAGTATTGCCTTCTGAGGTTTTCAGATGCTGGAAGGAACCAGGTTAATAAGTTCTGTAAGCACAATTTCTACCACTTTGGCTCAAACTCCATTCACAGATGTTTTCTCCATTATTTTGATTCAGTGAAGGGCCCCAAAGGGCAGGCAGGAAATTTAGTGAAGTAGAAGGGAAAACCGCTGGGTGCCCTCGCAGCCTGAACCTTCTTGCCACCAGCAGAAGCCTGATGCTTATTTCTGATTCGGTGCCCTACCAGTTTATGGAGGAGGTTTTTGTTTGGGGAGAGTATTTTTCTCCAGTGACATGCTCCTACCACTTACACACGCACAGCGTACCTGCCTGCACACGTGTGCTTCCACTCATAAAATCACAACTGCTCCTTTGAGTTTCGCAGGGGAGGTGGTATAACATCTTGGTGAATACTGTGGATCTTGGGGCCAGGCAGCCTGTGTTTAATTCCTGACTTTGGGTATTACCTACTGGGCAAATTATCTGTGCCTCAATTTCCTTGTCTATAAAATGAGGATAATTATATTTTATTACTTATAGGGGTCTTTTGAATATTATATCGAATATTTTCAATATTATATTGACTATTTTGACTATTATGTTGGTTAATACTTGCAAGATACTTGGAATGCCTGGCACATGCTAAGAATTCATTAAATGTTAACCATTATTTTTTTATTATTGGCTCATAAAAAGCTTCCTAAGACAGTATCATTTATTTTCTAAGTCGTTTGTTATTCTGTGTTATGATTTCCAGAGCAGGCATAGGCACCGGATTCAGGCCTTCATCTCTGATTCCTTGCATGGTACCCGGTGCATGGACTTGATTTTTTTTTTTTTCCTAGGTCTCAATTTTCCTCCCACAAATGGGTGTCTTGAAACTACCTTTGTCCAAAGAGGGTTTTGCTTTGGCGTATGCCTCGCACTGTGCTTTGGATATATAGTACATTCTGTTTAGTGTAGGTAATAAAAGGAAGTAAGTGTTCTGGGCAATGAAAATATTTTGTTAAAAGACAGTAAACACTTAAAAAGAATTAGCATAAAGTAAAATACACTTAATTGAAAGTACACAAAGGAAAACTGTGTTATAGAAACAGCAGTATGGTATTGACCTGGGTTTTGATCTCAGCTCTGCCACTTACTGTGTGATTTTTTGCAAGTTATTAACTTCTCTGGGTCTCATTGTTATGATTGTCGTCATAATCATAGTTGCTGTTAATAGCTCTGAGAGAGGGTTAGGACACTAGATTTTGTTCTGGTTCTAACGCCAAATGGTTATATTGCTTTCGGGAAACTAATTCATGGTTTTCTTGTGATGCAAGAGGAATGGAAGAGAGGGTCTCAGCTTCTGTGCAGGCTGGCATGTGTGCTGCTACAAATGCATCATGGACAGGTGTGTCCATGTATTGATGCCCTCAGCCCTTGGGGCAGTTGGGCAGGGTCTGGGGCGGCAGAACTACCTGTGCTTGTCTCCTCAGGCCTGAGAAGCCTCATTCATTGATCCCAGTTCAAAACATACAGAGAATTGTGAGTGTACACAACGACAGGAGAATGATTGGCGAATCGTACTCAAATGCTTCTTCTAACAGCCCCAGTTTCCCTCTTGTAGTCCTGTGACATCAGGCAACTGACTAAGTTTTCTGAACTTCAGTATATTCAACTTACGTAAGATACAGTCAGATCTTTGGTTTGGTTTGGATAAAACACGTGATACAATAAAATACGTCAAGTCTCATGTTGGACAACAGAAGGTTAAGACTAAGGAAAAGTACAAGACTTCAGGATCATTGCCTCTTTGGGGATCTTTAACTCTGTGAGTGTGGCAAAAATTGTTGTTAGACACAGTATAGAGGGTTGGAGCTCGAGATCATTAACACTGAGTGTAAAGCACAGCCGAGTCCGAATGGGTGCTCTGTACTCACTGGACTTGTGTGTGTGGACTGTGGACAGTCATCGGAAGTTGTCCATGTCCACTGACAACAATGGAAGAGGACCCAGACTCAGTTTACCAAAGCATAAGAAAATATCAGTGCCTTGATTTATATATAAGAAGTCACAGAAGTATGCCCTTAAGTTACATTTTTATAAGTCAAATTTAATTTTCCCTTTGATATGCATACACATTTAG
>NW_011494861.1:18716596-18782051 GCF_000754665.1 Bison bison bison
ATACACATTTAGAATGCTTTACTTTTATTTCACGTCAATCATTAAGTGCTTTTTGCTTCTATGTATTCTCATCCTGTAAGTTCTTTTATCAAGTTGTCAATAATTTGCAAACAACTAGAGGATTAGGAGAGCTGTGACATAAATGATTGTTTATTTTAAATAAACAAAATAAATGAGAGAATCATTCAACAACATCTACTGAATATCTACTGTTGTTCTGTTTTGGAATATCTAGCATTATTTTATTGCTGCTGGATAAGACAGAATCATTCCTGCCCTCACAGAATTTATGTTCTAGCGGGAGAGAAAGAGAATTGAAAATATGTATTATTTCAGCTAGTGATAAGTGCTAAAAAGATTTATAAAGCATAGAGACAGAGAGTGAGTGATGGGGATGCCCTTTTGGATGGGGTAGTCAGGGCAAGTTTCTTGAAGGAGATACTAGTCAGCAGTCTTGAATGAAGTGCACTGAGTAAGCAATGTGACCACCAGTTTTTGTTTACTAGATTTAATTAAAGTGGGAGCCACCTCTTTTTTAAGATGGTTTTACCTTTCAGTGAGGGTATTTCACCACTGTAAGAAACTGTGGAAAATAGAAGAGTCCTTGTGTTTTTCACCCTCTAACAATTTAATAGAATAGAAATTGATAGGATAGAAATTCTTTGTTATTTAATAACATCTAAATGTGGTCTTTAACAAATCAGGGACAATTGTTTGGTGCCAGAAACAAACAACATCACCAAGATTCATGTCAACGAGCTTATTGCCTAGGTTTTCTTCTAAGAGTTTTATAGTATCAAGTTTTAAGTTCAATTCTGTAATCCATTTTGAATTGATTTTATGTATAATGTAATTTAGGGGTCCAGTTTAATTTGTTAGCATATAGTTATCCAATTTTCCAATTATCATTCCCATTATCTCAAAGAAGACTATCTTTTCTCCGTTGAATATTTTTGGCCCCTTACATGTGTGGGTTTATTTCTAGGCTCTCTGTTTTGTTCCTTCAATCAATTGTGTCTATTTTTTTAATGTCAATATCATACTGTTTTGACTACTATAGCTTTGTAGTATAATTTGAAACAAGAAGTGTGATACTTCCAGTTTTGTCCTCTTACTCAGGGTTGCTGTGGCTGGTCATAGTATTTGGGGGTTCCATACTAATTTTAGGATTGTCTTTTCTACTTTGGTAGAAAGTAGTAAAAAAATACCATTGGAATTTTCATAGGGATGGCAATTGCTTTGGGTCGTATGGGCATTTTAACAATACTGATTTTTCCAATGCGTGAACATGGAATATTTTCCTATTTATTTGTGTCTTCTTAATTTCTTTCATCAGTGACTTACAGTTTGCAGTGTTTGAATATTTTACCTCCTTCATTTAATTTATTCCTAGGTACTTTATTCTTTTTAATGCAAATGTAAATGGGGATTGTTTCCTTAATTTCTCTGATATTTCACCATTAGTTTATAGAAATCCAACTGTATTTGTATATTTTTGTATCCTTCATCTTTATTGAATTTATTAGTTCTAACAGTTTTGGGTGAAGTTTTTAGGGTTTTCTATGTATAATATTATGCCATCTACCAGTAGAGACAATTTTACTTATTTCTTTCCGATTTGAGTGACTTATTTCTTGCCTGTTATTTCTTGATAGTGCTTACAGTACTATCTTGGATAAAAGTGAAGAGAATGGAGAATGTTGTGTTATTTCTGATGCTAGAGAAAAAGCTTTCAGCTTTTCATCATTGAATATGATATTATCTGTGGGCTTGTCATTGATGGCCATTATAATGTTGAGGCTTTCCTGGTAGCTCAGATGGTAAAGAATCCACCTGCAAAGCAGGAGACCTGGCTTTTATCCCTGGGCTGGGAAGATCCCCTAGAGGAGGAAATGGCAAGCCACTCCAGTATTATTGTCTGGAGAATCCTGTGGACAGAGGAGTTTGGTGGGCTACAGTCTGTGGAGTCATGAAGTCAGACACTACTGAGTCACTAAGCATGCAGGCTTGCACTTGTTCCCTCTGTACCCACTTTGCTGAGAATTTTTATCACAAATGAATGTTGAATTTTGTCACATGCTTTTTCTACATCTATGGAGATAATCATATGGTTTTTATCCTTTGTTTTGTTAATATGGTGTATCATATTGATCCTTGCATCTTTGGAATAAATCCCATTTGATTAAGGTGTTTTATCCTTTTAATGTACTATTGAATTCAGTTTGCTAACATTTGGTTGAGAATTTTTTGCATCTATGTTTATTGGGGATATTGGCCTGCTATTTTCTTTTCTTATAATGTCCTTGTCTGGTTTTGGTATCAGGATAAAGGTGGCCTAATAAAATGAGTATGAAAGTTTCCCTCCTCTTCTATTTGCCTGAAAGAGTTTGAGAAGGATCAGGTTAATTCTTCTCTAAATGTTTGGTAGAGTTTGCCATTGAAGCCATCTGGTCCTGTACTTTTGTGCATTGGGAATTTTGTTTTTGGTTTTATTAGTAATTTGACTGTTAAGGTTTTCTTTTTCTTAATGATTCTGTATTGGTAGATTTATCTATCCCTTCTAGGTTGCCTAATTTCTGTAGTAGTCTTTTATCCTTTGTGTGGTATCATTTTTAATGTCTCTTCTTTCATTTCTAATCTGAGTCTTTTTTTGGTTCTGCCTTCATTTAGTCTAGTTAACAATTTGTCTATTTAACCTTTCAAAAAATAGTCTAAGTTTCATTGGTCTTTTCTGTTGTCTTCTTAGTTACTATGTCATTCATTTCCACTCTGATCTTGTTATTTTCTTTCTTCTACTAACGTTGGGCTTAGTTTGTTCTTTTTTTCTGGTGCCTTGTGGTATAAAGTTAGATTGTTTATTTAAGGTCTTTATTTTTTCTTAATGTAGGTATTTATTGCTATAAATTTTCCTCTTAGAACTGCCCTTACTACTTCCCACAGGTTTTTGCATTTGTGTTTCCATTTTCATTTGTCTCAAGATTTTATTTTTTTGATATATTCTTTGATTCACTGGTTGTTTGGGAGCCTGCTGTTTAATCTCTATGCATTAGTGAATTTGAATTTTCCATTTTTCTTTTGGTAATTGATTTCTAAGTTCATACCATTATGGTCAGAGAAGATGTGTGATATGATTTTAGTCTTCTTCAATTTATGAAGGTTTGTTTAGTGGCTTAATATATGCGCTATCCTGGAGAATGATCCATGTGTGTTTGAGAAATATATTCTGCTGATGAATGGGATATTCTATAAATAAATATCTGTTATGTCCACTTAGTCTAACATGTAGTTTAAGTCCAGTGTTTACTTGCTGATTTCTGTCTGGATGATCTTTCCATTTTTGAAAGTGGGGTACTGAAGTTGCCTTCTATTATTGCATTGCTGTCTATTTTTCCTTTCAGATCTATTATTATTTGCTTTCCATATTTAGATGCTTCTATGTTGGGTGCATAAATATTTATAAATGTTATATTTTCTTGATGAATCGATCTCTTTATCATTATGTAATGACTTTCTTTGTCTCTTATTATAGTCTTTGACTTTACACCTATTTTTTTTTAAATAAGCTACCCCAGCTTTCTTTTAGTTTCCATTTGCATGGGATATCTTTGATCATCCCTTCACTTTCAGTATAGTCCTTGTGTGTGTGTAGTCGTGTCTGACTCTCTGTAACCCCATGGACTGCAGCCTGCCAGGCTCCTCTGTCCATGGGATTCTCCAGGCAAGAATACTGGAGTAGATTGCCATTTCCTCCTTCAGTGGATCTTCCCCACTCAGGGATGGAGCCCAGATCTCCTGCATTGCAGGAAGATTCTTTACTGTCTAAGCCACCAGGGAAGCCCTACTTTCAATATGTGTCCTTAAAGCTGAAGTGAGTCTTGTGTGCAGAACATGGCTGGGTCTTGTTTTGTTTTTGTTTTTTTAGTAAGCTCCTCTATGTGTTTGATTGGCTGTCCAGCCAGTAAGAAGTGAAACCAAGCAACTGTTCATTATGCTGCAGTGGGATTTGAGATAGAAAATACTTTTCACAAATACCCTACTTTAATTAAAGTTTAGCATTTCCCACACAAAGGAAATAAATGATAATGCATTATTATGAACTTGTCTGCTTAGATAAATAAAACCACACAATGGGGATTGTAAAAGGTTTTGTGGGAACCCATGAATTATTAGTCATCTCTTTTCCTTTATTTCTCTGGTAATGTTTGGAACATGCCCCCTCTCTTAGTTTCTGGAATTAGATAGGAGGATTCTATAGTCTCCAATGGACATGCTCTTTATTTATTTATTCTGAATTATTTTTTTCTGTGGCCTTGTCATTTTTGCTTCATAGATTTGGAGGGAAGGTTAGACCAAGGTTTGGCACTATTATAAAGAGCAGAGTTGAGTGAGAATGTTAAGACTTTATTTACATGTTGTGGTTTTCTAAGGCAGTGGAGCTGATCCTTTCTACTATAATTTGGGAGGCAATGGAAACGAACTCCCCCTTTTTTTTTTCTTTTTACTAGTGGATATATTCATTTAAATTTCATCCTTTAAAATACAAATATTTCAGTGAGGAGAAAAGCATGAATATTAACATTCCAGATGGGACTAGAAAGGAACTTTGCCATCATTTAGTATAAAGGTTCTTAAAATGCATATCCCCTTAGTTCCTTTCAAGATGTCCATGTTGACATTGCAGTAAATGTGCAAAAGTAATGGTGAATTAAACTGCTGGCATCTTAAATTGAATAAGGGCAGTCTCACTCAGTGATGCTGGTAGTCATATAGTCATCATTACATACTTGAACCAAAATGCATACACATATACATGCGTGTTAGCTTCACAAATGCCCCTGAAGCAGTAAAATCTGTTTTTATTGGATCTTGACCATGAGCTCATGTCTTTTTAATATTTTGTATGATAAAGTGAAAAGTACACATAAAGGCATGTTTGAGGTTACTGAAGAATGGTGGTCTCAGAGAAAAATAGTTTTCTGATTGAGTTGAGTTGAAATAGCCATTTTTTTCATGGAACGACTTAAATTTTCTTGAACAACCAAGAGACAAACTATGGTTATTCAGATTGTAGTGTTTGGCAGACAGTTTCTCAAAAATAAATAAATAAAAGAATGAAGCAAGCCTGCTTCTTTAAGGGAAACAACGGGCAGTATTTATTACCAGTGATAAAATGTAAGCTTTCAAATGAAAATTAGAATTTTGGAAAACTTGTATTTGTCATCATAAGCTTGACAGCTTTCCAATATTTAAGGACCTTTTTGATGAGATTTGTGGTGATATTAACAAATATGATGTTTTGATATTATATAATAAAAAATGTCAAAATATGGAAGATCTGAATAACTCAATGGTCCTATATTTTGCAGATGGATGACCAGTATATGATGTTTCAAAATCACAGAGTAAAAAGATGCATTCGAAGTGCAATATAGAACACTGGATTTTAATGTAACTGAGTATGAAAAATTTATTGGTATGGTTTCAGAGTCCACACAGTAATTAACCTTTAAGAAAGTATGCTTGTTGAGTGTAGTGTGGTCCCAAAGAAGAATATTCACAATTATCACAACAGATTGAACACAGAATACAAGAATGCAGCTCTCTTCTGCTAAGCCAGAAACTCAAGAGATTTGCCAAAAGGCAAAGAAAATGCCATTCTTCTTACTAAATCTATTTTGCTTCAGAACATACAGTGATTGTCACACAAATATGTTATTTATGTTGCTTGTAATGGCTTTATTTCTGTTATAATGAAAAAGTGGATTTAAATTTCTCAGTTTAAATTTCTAAAGTTGTAATTATCATTAGATATAAGCCACATGAATACAGAGGGCTCTTCATTTTTAAGAGTGCGGTAGTATCTTGAGACCAAAAAGTTTAAGATGTTGTTCTAAACCAATCTTCTGACTTCAAAAATGGGTAACAGAGGTCTTGGGTGACTCATCCACTGAGTTGCAATTGTGACTAGGTCTTATTTCTGCTTCTCTGGTGGCTCAGATGGTAAAGAATCTGCCTGCAGTGCAGGAGACCTGGGCTCGATCCCTGGGTTGGGAAGATCCCCTGGAGAAGGGAATGGCAACCCATTCCAGTATATTTGCCTGGAGAACCCCATGGACAGAGGAGCCTGGTGGGCTACAGTCCGAGGGGTTGCAAAGAGTCGGACATGACTAAGTGACTACACTTTCTTTCATTTTCCTATTTCTGAAAACCACTTCCAATATTTTCATTGATTGTTTTTCCCCTACTACACACTACTACCATGACTGCCTTCGGGAGAAGGGAAGCCACTCTCCAATGAGAAGGCCGGGTGGGAGCATATTCTGGGAGGTCAACTGGGATAGGGATTTCTTACCACCTGGGAATGAGAGGCCAGACGGCCTCTTTTAGGCACTGGTGCCTGCATCTGCAGAGATGTGTGCTGAGAGGAGATGAGGCTGTGCGAGTGAAGAAAGAACCGCACCTGCTCCCAACTTTATTCCTCTTGTCCCAGAATACAATGAACTTTCCCTTGTCTTTCCCTCCAGGGAGTTTGCACGTTGGAAAGTGAACAACCTGGCTCTGGAAAGAAAGGACTTCTTTAGTTTGCCACTGCCTCTTGCCCCAGAGTTTATCCGGAACATACGCCTCCTGGGAAGGAGACCCAACCTGCAACAGGTCACCGAAAGCCTGATCAAAAAGTATGGCACTCACTTCCTACTTTCTGCCACCCTCGGAGGTAAGCAGTACCTTGATCCTACCATCCTACACTCGCTGGTTGCCAAACCATTGGAAATAGCTTTCTAACACCTATTGACTACAGCTTCAATACTTTTCCTGGGTCTTTTATTCTTCCTGTCATTTTTTTTTTTTTTTTTACCGGGAAATGTTCTCCTTCTGGTGCATTTGTCAACAGTGTAATCTCTTGACATCCAATTTCATTGCCAGAACATTGCTCTTTGCTTATAAGCATCCTCTTGGGGAGGGGGTTGTAGCGTAAGGAGGTTGGGGGACAGACGTTTACTAAGAACTTGCCAGCAGGGGGCGCTCCCAGTTTTCTTTTGACTGAGCCATCTAACGCTGAAGTTTCTCCATATCCTAATATTGGCTGTGGCTACAGTAGTATGTCCACTCAGTCATGTCCAGTGCTTTGTGACTCCATGGACTGTAGCCTGCCAAGCTCCTCTGTCCATGGCATTCTCCAGGCAAGCATACTGGAATGAGTAGCCATTTCCTCCTCCAGGGGATCTTCCCAACCCAGGAATTGAACCTGCGTCTCCTGCATGGCAGCCTAGGCGGCACTAGTGGTAAAGAACCAGCCTGCCAATGCAGGAGACGTAAGAAACCTGGGTTCAATCCCTGGTGGGGAAGATCCCCTGGAGGAGGAAATGGCAACCCACTCCATTATTCTTGTCCAGGGACAGAGGAGCCTGGCTGGCTACTGTCCACAGGGTCACACAGAGTTGGACGCGACTGAAGTGACTTAGCACCCATGCACTCCTGCATTGCAGGTGGACTCTTTACCGCCTGAGCCACCAGGGAAGCCCAGACACATAGGCAAAAAAGTAAATGTTCATTAAGTTCCTGATCTCTCTGCTACCACTCTGTAGAGACTGGTAACCAGCCAAACAGATTCCAATGATTCTGGGCTGGATGGAGGCAAAGGTGGGGTGGTACAACCTCTGGCTAGGACCCAGAGCAGAATTGAGAGCTGGAAAGAGGCAGAGTTCTCTCTGTCCTGGAAAGAAGAAAGCAGGCTTTATTATAACATTTAGCTCACTGTCTTATGGACTACAAAGGAACACGCCAAGGGTTCAGGCCAGCTGCTGACATGTCGTAGGTGTTGAGCGTTTGAGGGGGAAAAGGGAGGTTGAGCTTCAAGGCTTTTGCCCTTTCTTAGGGAGCAGAAATATCCACGGTGATTCTTTATAAACAACTTGAGAGAGAGAATTTTACCTTCCCCATAGAGGTAGATTGCCTGAGACAGAGATCAATAAAGGATGTTAAATGGATAAGCTGGAGGGGCGGCGGATGAGCTTTGGGAGATTACAGAAGTGAGGAGGAGGAGGCTGGCCTTTCATGCAGTAATGCCCTTCTGCTGTGGTGCAGTTTGATGAGAGTGCTCCGAGCATGGTAGGGATGGGAAAAGCCTGTCAGCAGGGGCCACAGGCTCCACAGACTGAGCTAAGGCTCAGTCTGAGGGTTTCATGTTCTTACGGGTAGGGGCTTGGGGAGCTGGGGGCCTCACTAGGACACCCATGTTGTTTGCTGTAGGAGAAGAGTCCCTGACCATCTTTGTGGACAAGCGGAAACTGAGCCGGAAGTCGGAGACGGCAGGAAGTGCCTCTGTGATCGGGGGCAGTGGGAACAGCTCCGCCGTGTCCTTGGAGACCTTGCACCAGCTGGCAGCCTCCTACTTCATCGACAGAGAGAGCACCCTGCGGCGGCTGCACCACATCCAGATAGCCACGGGGGCCATCAAGGTAAGGGCCTGAGAGGTCCTGGGGGAGGCAGGCAGAGACAGGCAGGCAGAGACACCAGGCGGAGGCCTGGGTCTTCGCCAGCTCCACGTCAGCCGGGCCTGACTGAAGGTAGTCGGAAAGCAACTTTCTGATGTGGGCACAGCCCTAAACCAGCCCTAAAGCCTGGGCAGGCGCTTCCTTCTGCAGCAAAGAGCCACATGGCATCTTCCCTAACGCAGGCTCCCACTGAGGGAACCTCAGCGAAAGGCAACCAGGGCCACTGCTTTCCAGAGGTCACATTATAGTGGGGGAATGAACATAATAAACTTGTAAAAGTCAGCAGAGTCACTCCAGGTTATGATGTAAGGGGAAAACAGGGTCATAGGTGCAGACTTCTGAGGCGAGAGGGGCAGGGGAGGGCACTTGGGGTTTAGACTGGGGTCTGAATCCTTAGAAGCCAGCTGTGTGTAGATCTGAGGGAAGGGTGTTCAGGAGGAGGGAATGGTAAGTGCTAAGGTGCTGAGGCAGGAACCATGGTGAAAGCCAGGACTGCTGTGACTCCAGAGAGGTGAGCAAGAAAGATGCTGGTGCAAGATGACGTTCAGAGGTAGGCTGGAGCCGGCTCACATGGCTGGGATAAGACTTTTAATATAAGTCAAAGCACAGTAGAAAACAAGCAGAGGAGTGATGGGATTTCATGTATATTTGAAAAGCTCAATACTTCCTATGATTTAAATAACTGTAACGTCCATCCCATGTTCTCTAGAAGATTTCTAGGACAGTTCATGTTGTATAAGGGAAGAGAAGAGTAGTGATGATACTTGGGATCACTGGAGATTCTACTTCTAAACATAGAGTGAGGCTGTTCAGAATCAGTCTTATACTCTGCTTTTATCCCACCCAAGATTCACAAGGAAGTTTTGTTCATTCATTCATTTATTCAATAAGTATTCAAAATTTTTTAAATTTTATATTATAGTTGATTCACAATGTTGTGTTAGTTTCAGGTGTACAGCAAAGTGATTTAGTTATACACATTCATATATCTATTCTTTTTCAGATCCTTTTCCCATATAAGTTATTACAGAGTATTGAGTAGAGCTCCTTGTGCTATACAGTTGGTCCTCTTTGGCTATCTGTTTTACATACAGCAATGTGCATATGCCAATTCAACCTTACTGAACACCTATTATGTGTCAGGCACTCTTCTGGGTACACTGAGAATCCAAAAGTGAGTTACAACATATAAGGTCCCTCCCCTCATGAAGCTGAAATTCTAGTGGTGGAGACATAATTAAACACATAGATAATGTTGGGTGGGATTATTGGTAGAAAGACACAAAGTCGGGGACAAGTATAGAGGGTGATGGGAACATGGTACTTTAGGGAAGACCAGATCAGAGATATCAGTGAAGTGAGGGCGTGAGTCACAAGGGTACCTTGAGTGACTGCATTCAAGACAGAGCAGGGAGGGAGTGCAACTGCCCTAAGTGGGAGTGTGCTTGGTATGATCCAGGAGCACCGGTAGTGTGGCTGGAGTGGAGTCAGAGTGAAGAGGCAGATGAGGCAACAGTGGTTGCAGGGGCCAGACCATGAGGGCATTGCTGATGAGAGAAGGGGGTTCCTGGAGCCCAGTGGACCCATTACTGCACTGGCCAAGATGAACAACAGTGACTTGGATGAAGTTGGTGCAATAGTGCTGATGTGAAGCTCCCAGGTTCAGGTTATACTTGATGGTAGAGCCTATCCAGGTAAGAAACTGGAAGAAAGGAGTCAAGATTAACCACACGATTTTTGGCCTGAGTAACATGATGAACAGTGATTTCATTAACAGATAACACTGGGGCAAGGTGCCAATCTGAAAGAAATGAGAAATCAAGAGTTCAGTTTTAGACACACTGGATTTGACATTCCTATTAGATATCTAACAGGCGATCAGCTATACACACCAGGATTTCAAGAGAGAGGTCGATATTGGAGATGTAAGTTTGGCATGCAAATATATCCACATGTGTAGTTGGTATTTAAAACTATAGGAAAGGATGAAGTGAGATCACTTGAGGACTGAATGCTGCTGATAAACTGGACCTAGGGCTTTGGATCATGAAGTACATCAGTTTTCAGCAATGGGCCAAATGAGGAGGATTCAACAAAGGAAGCTGAGACAGAGCATAAAGGTAAGAGGAGAACCAAAGTTGGATTACAAAGCCATGTGAAGAAAGGGCTTTCCAAAAGAAGGAGCAGGCAACTTAAGCAGTCAGATTGTGAATATGACCTTCAACCTGGCAGTGTGGAGGTAACTGGTAACCTAAGTAAGAGTAGTTTCAGTGGCATGAAAGGTATAAAAGGCTGAGTAGAAAAGGTTCAATAGAGAGAGTGGAGTGAGCATTAGAATCGTGGAGACAGTCCTTGAAAAGTTGTGCTATAAAGGCAAATAGAAAAATAGGTGATGGCTGGAGAGTGATGTGGGATCAAGGGAGCTTGTGTTTTTGTTTTAAAAATGGGAGATATTCCAAGATATTGGTATGTTAATTACAATGACTCAGTAGAGAGGGGGGAAATCATGGTGCAGGAGAGATGGGAGATGACTGCAGAAGCAATTGAGGAGGTGAGAGAGGTGGTTACTCCAGGCAGGAGTGGCGTGGCAGGCCTCCCATAGGAGCACAGACACTGCATCCCTTGTAGCACGAGGCAGTACAGAGCACACAGCACACACGCAGTGAGAAGACAGCTGTGATGGTGGGGGACACGGGTATTCTCTTCTGATTTATTCCATTTCCTTGATGAAACAAGCAAAGTCCGTGGCTAAATGGAAGAAGGAATTGCTGAGAAAAGAATGTATGAAATGGTTTTTCAGAGAGTTAAGGTTATCAATTGACTAGATAAATGGAGTGAATTGTCGAGGGGCACAGAAGGCCCATTTGAGGCCCATGGTCATAATTGTTACATGAGGCCAATCAGCAGAGTTGTGAGTTTTATCAGCTATATTCAGCCCTTCATGTTCAGACAATCATGAGATAGATGGAGAGTTGAATTAAACCAAGATATGTGTGTGTGTGTGTGTATTTGTACAAGATGAAAGAAAAAATAGGCAAGAGAGTTGAAAGTATATAGAAAGAGTGATTATAGTGATGGATCAAGGGATTTGAAACCATTAGGGGATGATAGAAAGTGAAAAGTTGACTAGGTCAAAAGATTGGAAGTCTAAATAGGTTTGATGACTTGTTACAGGGAAGAGACTAGAGGAGGTACAAGTGTGTGATGTTTAATATAGCAGTTACAGAGGGTCAGGTTCTGGGGCATGACCATAGGCATGGGAGGCCAAGATGGGGTTCACTGGAGGACAAGATGAGGAGGTGGGGAGGGCAGGGTATTAAAGGATCACCTATGTGGATGCTGACATCATCAGGAATGATTCAGATCTGTTTGTGGTAAGAAATATGGTGATAAGCAAGCTAAACTCTGAAAATCCTTAGTAAGGGAGAGGGAGTAACAAGAAAAATAGACCGTGACATGGAGGGGTAGTGAATGATAGTCCTGAGGGTTCTGACCTCAGAGGGGCCAGAGGTTAGAGAGGAAGGAGGACCATTGGTCCTAGAGAAGACTGTGGGGGAGACATGTCCTCAGAAGCTGCCAAGTTGTGCTTAGGACAAAAAGGTGAGGAGGACTCCTGAGAATAGATTGAGGTTATAGATGTTCTTGCCAGGACTGATCATGAGATTCAGAGGGCATGATGGAGCATAAGTGGAGAGGAGGGGTCAGGTTGGGGGATGTCCAGGGTCTGGGGTGAGAGTCTGAGAGAGGAGGAAGACAGATGTTCAGGCAGACTTGGGGTACATTTTGGAGGCTGGTGTCTCAGCTTAAACTGATAAAAGAAGGACTGTAATAGCATGGAGTGGGTTTTACTAAGAAGACAGAGCTATGTAGAAGCCCCCTCTCCAACCCTCTAGTGGGCTGTGTTAAAGTTGAAGAAGAATTGGCCTTATCCATTCATGAAAGGTAGACCTGGATGAATAACCCCGTGGTCCCATTAATGTCCCTTTCTAGCCTTTGACCTGACCAACTTTTCTCTATCATTCCTCCAGGGCCTCGTTGTCCATCTTAGATCCCTAGATCCATCACTAGAATCACTCCCTTGCATGTCATGTCTTCAGCTCACTTATTGCCTCCTCTCTGTGCTCATGGCCATTCAGAATGTCATCAACTCTTACCTGATTTTCTTGCATAATTAGTCTTCCCATCCTCATTCTCCATTCTGCTCCCTGATTCATCATCTATGCTGCTTGCATGAGTACAAATCATATCATTCCACTGCTTAAACTCCTTCAGTGGTTCCTGACTATACATGGGGTATGGCTCATCTCCCATTCAGGGAGGTAGTGTGATGCATGGGAAAGAACCCAAGAGTCTGAGCTCAGCTCATGGCAAGGCTTTGAACAACTTACCAAACTTCTCTGAGCTCCAATTAGTTCCTTCTAAAATCATTGAACAATCAGAATAATTTCTACTGTGAAGGATTTCTGGGAAGATCTAATAAGAAAATATATAGACAGCATGAGCAACTGGACCTTGAAAAGGAATAATTCTTCTGCTTAACAAGATGGGAAGGCAATTGAAGACCTACTGTGCCTGTTGTCTTCTTAGTTTTAGCTCCAAGCAATCCTTTTACACTCTTCTCAACCCTTGCTTCCCCCCCTGCGCTGGCCCCTGTCACAACCCTTCACTTACCATTTATACCATTTTCTTGTGTCTCCCTTCCCCAGCACCTGCTCTTTTTTGCTTGCAATCATTGTCTGTTTACCTGAGTGGCTCTTCCTACCCCTTCTTTGTTTGGCTCAAAAAGGTAACTCTTTCATGAAGCCATTCCTGACTGCCAAGGTAGTTAAATGCCCCTCTTCGGTATTTCAAGCATGCCTCCTTTATAGGGATTGTCATTTGAACTGAGTGCTCATTAACAAGAGGACCTCTGAGACTCTGAGGTCCTTATGGGAGGGACTGGGTCTTAGGCATCTTTGGTTCCCAGTAGGAGTACAGAGCTTGCCACATTATGGGTCATGAGTCAAAATTCGTTGGGTGAATGAGTCACGGACCCCACTTATCACAAAGGTTGGTCTCAGTGTGTGTGCAACTGCATGTGAGCATGTTAAGTTGAAAGAAAAAGGTAGCTTGAATGTCAGGATTGTCTGCTAAGAGGATTCTGGTGAAGGATAACAGAGCTCTTAAAAACAAGACACTGGATCCAGTGTAGACCCATGGGCATAGTAAAAGGACAGTAACACTCCCAAGATGCTCTGTTTCTTGTTGTAATACATCTCTACATTTTCATCTCTACCTGCTTCACCTTCCTGCTTCTCTAGTTCAAGTTCTTTCCTCTGTTTATTCTAGACTTTCTGTATGCCACGGACTTCGGCCTGCATTTAGCTTTTTCTTGCTCTGAAGCTGGACCTGGCTGAATGTTATCTTTCTGTTTTGTCTCAGCCAGTGCCATCAGGACAAAGAGCCCTCTCTTGTTCACTGTAGCAGTCTCAGTTCCTGGTACATGCTGCTAAGTTGCTTCAGTCGTGTCCGACTCTGTGCAACCCCATAGACGGCAGCCCACCAGGCTCCGCTGTCCCTGGGATTCTCCAGGCAAGAATACTGGAGTGGGTTACCATTTCCCTCTCCAAGGGGATCTTCCCAACCCAGGCTCAAACCCGCATCTCCTGCATTGGCTGGTGGATTCTTTACCACTGAGCCACCAGGAAAGCCCATTTCCCATCATGCTGCTGCTGTTGCTGCTAAGTTGCTTCAGTCGTGTCCGACTCTGTGCGACCCCATAGACGGCAGCCCACCAGGCTCCGCTGTCCCTGGGATTCTCCAGGCAAGAACACTGGAGTGGGTTGCCATTTCCTTCTCCAATGCATGAAAGTGAAAAGTGAAAGTGAAGTCGCTCAGTCGTGTCCGACTCTTAGCGACCCCATGGACTGCAGCCCACCAGGCTCTTCGGTCCATGGGATTTGCCAGGCAAGAGTACTGGAGTGGGCTGCCATTGCCTTCTCCTCCTGGTACATAGTAGGTGCTTTAGTTACTCTGAATTTCATAAGTCTCCATAATCACTGCTTAAGTTTTCCCTCACCCGGCCAGTATCATAGTTCTGAATTCCCCAGAGGAACCTGGTTCAGGATTCACCTTAGTCCAGCACAAAGACTGGGAGTTATCTCAGCCATGGCTTCCCGGACTCACCTCTTTAGCAAGGACTGTGGTGACAGTGAGAGGTGGGCAGGCACTCAAATCCTGTCTGTTATACGCCTGTAGATGCACATCCTAGAAGTAGAGTTGCTGTCCATCTTCTCCAAAGAGGGGCCACCATCCTCAGAAGCCTATTCTTGGAATTCCTGAGTCACAGGTGGGAAGATGACTTGTTCAGTTTCCACTGGGCTACTTGACCTGGAGTTATTTCTGTTTGGGAGCACCATGGGTGCTCCCCATGGGCTATATAGTTCAGAGAACCATGAAAAAAAAAAGGCATTTAGTGTCTTATTCTACCTCTCAGTATAACCCACAGTCCTTGCTAAAGGGCATACCCTAGACTAGGGAGCAAAGGGAGGTGTTGGCATCCCATCCCATGGCTCTGCTCCCTCCATATGGTTGACCTGACCATTCCATCCTGATAGTAATGGTACCCCACTGGAGACCACTTCTTTGCTTTAACACCCAGCACTTGCAAATCCAGACAGCACCCCCCCACACCCCACCCCCCCACAGTAGCACACCCTTGCGAGCTCAAACTCTGCTGCTGGTGCTGCAGCCCCTGCCACCTGCTTCCTCTACTGAAGGCTCCTTTGCAGGGGATGAGCTGGCTTCCAGCGCAGTCACTATTCTGGGTGGAGGTAGGTGGGGGTGAGGGGGTCTGCCCACCTGCTCAACTTTGGTGAAGGAAAAACTCTCGAGTCAATCTGCCGGTTTCTTGTTTCTCTAAGCAGAGGTGCTCTTACTTTCTACCCTTTGTTAGCAACTTCTTTTCACTAACGGCAAGAAAGAGGCACCCTACCCCCTTTTGTTTATCTAACACATGCCCAAGACCCCACTGAACACCCCCTCTGGTGCAAGGTTTGCCGTGGGCAGTACGCATCTCTGTTCCAGGATGTGTCACGTTAGACTGCAGCTGTTTCTGCGCCTGTCTCCACCTCCCCACACGCAACATCGGGCTTAGGCAGCAGGGAGTGTCATACGCATACAGTTCCAGGTCTCTTCGCTGTGCTGGGTGTGTGGTGAGACACCCACTAAAGTGCCTGATGGGGCTGGCAGGCTGCCCGGTTTAATGGGAGAGGAACTTCCTCAAGTGAGAAGACAGGGACTGGGTTTCAGCCTTGATATTTACTATTCCTGTGACCTTGAGACGTTAGTTATTAAACTCCATGACCTGGATTTACCAACTATTTGACTCACCTGTACAGGACTGAGATTCAGCTGACTTAGCCATCATACAGTGGTGAGTCATCTTCATGTAGTCTGCTATGTGCCGCTCTAACCACCTTTATCCCTTCCCTGGAACCCCAGGATCTCCTCGAATAATAACCAGAGGACTGATGCACGTTGGGATCATTGCACCTCACTATGGCCCTATAGCTGACACTTCTTCTGATTAGTGAGCACACCCCTGTCCTCCCTGCTGATACACACTGTGAATAACATATGGTGAATATCACCCCTTACTCTGCTGTAGGATTGGGTGGCACCAAATGATATGGTTTACATGAAAACACTTTGCAAACTGGAAAGGGCTGAACACAGATTCATCCTATCCGTAATTCCTGGGAAGGGATAAAAGCCCAGAAGAGGGCAGGGGCGTATTTTGTAGTTGTAGCTCATGTGTGCATGCTAAGTCACTGCAGTTGTGTCCGACTCTTTGCAGACCCTATGGCCTGTGACCTTCCAGGCTCCTGTGTCCTAGAGATTCTCCAGGCAAGAATATCAAAATTGGTTGCCAGGTCCTCCTCCAGGGGATCTTCCCCATCCAGGAGTTGAACCTGTACCTCTTCTATCTCCTGCACTGGCAGGCAGGTTCTTTGTCACTAGCGCCACCTGGGAAACCCCAGTTGTGACTCACCCTCTACTTAATTGAAGACTGAGGAAGGAATTGGCGGGGAGTCTGAGAGGCTCCTGAACTGCCTGAAAAGAACCCACACACAATTTTGCATAGACCTCAGGATGGCAAGAGGGAGCTGTTCTCATAAGCATCCTTAAAGTGACTTGTCCAGATTCCTGCCTGTAGCAGCCTGGGATTCAATTTGCAGCTCTTTGAATCCCACACACTCTCATATGTGCTTCTCTGGCCAGCCCTATCGCCACAATTAGAAGCCCATTTTACTGGAGCTTAGCTGTGCAGCAAGCCAGCCCCCCTCCCCACCGGTAGGATGGGAGCAGCCAGAGAGTGAAGGGCAAGGGGAGGAGAGCAGGCTCACCGAATAAGGCTTTGCACAATCCGGCATTTATGGAAAATTGGATGTGCTAATGAACCTGAGATCCATCAGGGCTTTCTGAAGGCAGGATGGTTTCTGTCAACAGACCAATTAGCACACAATTATTTTCTCTTTCTGAAAGCTTATCTGAGGCTCTCTTTGAGCTGCACTTTCCATTACCTCTGCTGGCCCTCTTTATAATCCACCAAAGCTGTCTGCCTCTTCTACAGGGAGAGACACAGGGTTTCCTGGACCAACCTGCCAGGGACTCTGGGACTTTCATCACTCCGCAGGTTCAGGGGTCCTTGGCTCATCCTGCTTGTCAAGTCAGTGCTCAGGCACCATCTGCAAGAGGACCCTCTACAGCTCCCCTCCTGCTTCCCACCTCCTTGCTTCTCTGGGAGGTCAGAGGTGGCTCAGGGCAGAGGAGCCATGGAAAGGGCAGTGACTCTGGGATCTGGTAAAACCTGAGTGAGCCTTCCTCACTTGTGGAGATCTGGCTTGAATCATTCCCTCTAACAAGAAATGAACAGGGGGATCGCAGTTTCTATCTGTTCCTTGTTCCCATCCTTGTGCTGCAATTAACAAAGTAGAGCTACACACACCCTTTCAATGACTCACCTAATTGATTATTCTCTTTAGAACTGATCTTCGGAAATGGGCAAGTAAAGGTCAGAAAATTGCATGGGAGCCGGCCCTAGAATGTTGAACAAGATGGTGGTGGGGTTGGGGAGGGGGCAGATGAATCAGTGGTAGGGAGGGAGGGACAGGGTGGAATGAAAGAGCGGAAAGTTGCTGTGCTCTGTTCACCCCCTTGGGAGTTGTCCTACTTCTGCATAAGGCATGTAGCTTTCTCCCTGCATGGACCCGATGCTGGGAGTGGGTGGGTAGAAAAGCCAGTGCAGAACTCAGTGGCAGTGTGGTGGCCAGCTTACCTGGAGGCGGGGACAGGCAAACCTCCCAAATACCACACACCCCCATCCCACTCTGTCTTTCAGCCCACTCCATTCCAAGAGAGACAGGCTTCCCCGAATAGCTGGGCTAGTCCTTGGCCACAGCTCCTATAGGAGTTTTTGCACCATATAGATAAAGAAAGCTTTACCTTGAAATAATCCTGGTTCTGCCTTCCCACTGCAGTAGCCAGTCGCCAACTCACTCAATACAGAGACATTATTCAGCACCAAGTGCCCACCTGTGGAGGGAGGGAGGCTCATGTGTAACACTGGGATTATGTCAGTATAAACATGTTTCCACTTGTCTGTAAACTCCTTATGGTTGTGACTGGCTCACTGTGAGTTTTGGATTCTCCTGGAATATTTCATAAATGAATAAATGAGTGAAAGAAAGAATGAGTGAGTCAAATGAACCGTAGCCCTGCAGCTGACTGTGTGACCTTGAAGAAATCACTTAACCTATCTGGTCTTGATTTCCTCATCTGTAATCATAATATCTAAAGTCTTCTGATACAATGCACAAATTAGATGACTCGTGAGAACCTACTATATAGCAGGGAACTCTATACAATGCTCTGCGGTGACTTAAATGGGAAAAGAAATCCAAAAAAGAGGGGATATGGGTATATTTATAGCAGATTCACTTTGCTGTACAGTAGAAATTAACACAACACTGTGAAGCAAATATATTCCAATAAAAAATAAAAGAAGTCTATACAATTTGTCTTATGCCTTATTCACCTTCTGCAGAGAGGGTAGATCACTAAAATGTTTTGGATGAGCTGGCCTGTTGACACTTGTTTTTTAGAGTGATGTCATCTACATGCATTTAACTCCATTTTCAGCAGCCCTTTGATATGCCCTCAAAGGAGACACTGGGGCCAGGAACTGAAGTCTGAGGATTCAGAAGTCAAAATCCTGTCTCATCTACTCAATAGTGCTGAGTCTTTGGGCCCAGTATCTTCCTAAACCTTGTATCTTTCCCTGAAACATGATAGTAGTGCAATCTGTCTCAGAGTTAGTGTGAAGGTTAAATGGGATGATCTTGGAGGATGAGCCTGGGAACTGTAGAGGGGTTTCCTGCCTCTGTCATGGCCTTGATCCTATTCCCCATCCAGGCTGGGTCTTGCTGCTTTTCATGCCCAGGATCTATTGCTTGCCCTGTAGTCTTTCTCTTCCAATTCTCCTCTTCGCTCTTATCCTTTAAGACCAATTTATGGATCACCTCCTCCATGAAGCCTTTTCCTACTACTTTAAGCAACAACGTTTTTTTCCCTTCTCTCTCTTCACTGTATTAGTATCACACCATCTCTCATTTACTGTGTTCCAAATGTAGTTTTCAGGACTAACTATACTAAATTCTCTTTAATGATGTCACTTACACTTTGGAATTCACTGTGATAACTGGCAGAGTGGCAGACACATTACATCTCACACTATCAAGCCCATATGTTGTAGATCATGCCGCCCCTTCTTTTTCTGAGAGTACTTCCCCTCCATTCTCTTCCTGTCCATGTTTTACTCATCTTGAAGGAACAACTCAGTTGCTCTCTCCTCTGAAACTCCTTCCCTTGCCTAGAACTGCACTTTCCTCAGGGCTCATTATGACACGTTGCCTCTTCCCCACCTGGAGGTGTATCAATCAGTTGGGTATGTACCTGTCTTCCCATAGGTTGTAACCTCCTGGAGGATACACAATATAACCTGTACATCTTTGTGTCTACCTCTCCACCCCTCAAAGCCTGAAACATATTACTCACACACACTCTAATTTATTGAGTACGTATTAGGTGCCAGCCACTGCGTTAATTGCTGTTGACAACCTCATGAGCAAAATAACTATGAGTTGACCTCTGTGGAGCCTTTCATGTGTGGAGGACTCAGGCTTTAAATACTTGCAGAAAAGGATGAAAAACTCCAAGTCATCTGCTTGCTGCAGAGCAGAGGTGCCTGGAGCTAGGCGAGAAGGTCAGAGGTATCAGAGCCGACTTCCTTGAAGAACTCTGAGAAAGGCACTCTATGAATGTTTGATAAATTGCAGGGAATTGAACAGTGGCTGCCCAATAAATACCAGTTGATTGGTTGATTGATTGTTGGCAGAGTCTCCAGAGATCCTGAAAAGAAAGGGCCTCAGGTCCCCATCAGTCTTATTACATAATTATTTCAATGCATTTAAAGCTCCCCATTTTTCATCTTATACTTTAAACATCAGGGAAAAACTGATAGTCCAACTTTATAATATTTTAACATGACTCTGTGGTGTTTTGGAATATTACATAGCTATAAGAGATTATGTATATTTAATATACTTATTAAAATATGCAGTAAGCCCACGGCTGATTTTCTCTAAGGATGTCTCAGTGCCGAGGTGGAACTTAAATGTTTAATATTAATAATAATACTCATAACTCATATTTCTCTAGTGTGTTTCATCTTTGGGATCCCTAAAGCCTGTGAGCACCACATCAAGTGGCTACAGCTGGGCTGGCCAGTGGGCTGACAGCATCTGTATCTGGCCTCTGGTCTTCCTCTGGGGGAGGAGATGGGGGAACTCCAGTGTGGAGGCTCAGCTTCCTCTTCCTACACTGAGTTTCTTTTTTTCAGACACAAAGTCCCCCTGGCTTCTCTGAAAGGCTTGCACTTCTGGACAGCTGCTGCTGCCAGCCCTACACCACTGATATTCCCCGTCTCAGAACAAGGGGAAAAGTGGCTTCATGCTCCCAGGGTAGGATGAGCCATGTCCTTCCTTGGGCCAGTCCAGGACAGGACACAGACCCTGAGAATGGCTGACCGGAAGAGAGCAGGGCAAAGGGAAAGCCTTGGCTTGTTGTCTAAACCCGCCCTTCCTTCTCTAGGTCACGGAGACCAGAACTGGCCCCCTGGGCTGCAGCAACTACGACAACCTGGACTCAGTCAGCTCTGTTCTGGTACAGAGTCCAGAGAACAAGGTGCAGCTGCTCGGTAAGGTACCCTGTGGTGATTTTCACACTTTCCATAGCTGGTTAAAAAAAAGAAAAAGTTTAGATCACCCAGAGGAAAAGGTCCCATCTGCCCCATTTGGCTAAACCCTTCCAAAGACAAGAACTACCCCTAGTGCATTCTGAAGGAGATCAGCCCTGGGATTTCTTTGGAAGGAATGATGCTAAAGCTGAAACTCCAGTACTTTGGTTACCTCATGCAAAGAGTTGACTCATTGGAAAAGACTCTGATGCTGGGAGGGATTGGGGGCAAGAGGAGAAGGGGACGACAGAGGATGAGATGGCTGGATGGCATCACTGACTCAATGGACGTGAGTCTGAGTGAACTCCAGGAGTTGGTGATGGACAGGGAGGCCTGGCGTGCTGCGATTCATGGGGTCGCAAAGAGTCGGACACGACTGAGTGACTGAACTGAACTGAACCCCTAGTTCTGGGACCTGTAATTAACAACTTCCCATCACTCTTTGGAGAAAACTTCTGGTTTTCATGGTTTACTTTACACCTCAATCATTGCTCAAACCACTTGACGCCTGAATCCTCCTACCTCCCAGTCCTGCCCAAGATCTCTGTCACTATGCTACTGTAAGAGCACACCCATCCTTCTATGCCTTGATCTAGCTGGGCAATCTCCCTTGTTGTCCAAAGAACCCTCTGCTTTATCCTAAGGACACAGTGGGGAACAGCTGGTCTTTGCAGAGTGATCATGGGACATCATCTCTAGCTCAACTAAGAGCTACACAAAATGTGGGGCTACTGGTTATCCTGAGAATGATCCCTACCTTTTGTTACTAGTCTGCATCCCTCCATGGGAGATCAAAGCCAGGAGAAGAGTTTGAAAGGAATGGGAGCCTCAACCGGGGACAGAACAAGCAGAAACAGAAAGGCAAAAGGAACAGGAATGACACTAGGTCTGGAGGCTGGGAGATAAGGGGATGCACTCAGGTGTCCCCCAGGCATCCCAGGGGCAGAGCTATGTAGATGGAGTCAGAGCTGTTTGGCAGTGGGGAACATTCATTCTTCTTAAGGCCTAATGGAATTGAACTCTGTTTAAGATATGATTGTCTTGGTATTATAAAATCAATAGCCCTCACCCAGGATCTACGATGACAAATTCCAGCCAACCTAAGTCAGATGCAACCCCTGAATGCTTTAGGCATCAAGAAACATAATAAAAAGGAGGAAAAGCCTCCTTTCTTAAAAGCCTCACAATGCAATTAGCATCCCTCTTCTCCTAGGTCCCTGGGTGGACTGGGTTTGTGTCTGGAAATTAGCGATGAGTGAAGTTCAGAGTGTCTGGTGGTTCATTTGGAATAGTTTATGCCATTTAATTTTATAGCCCATCACTCATGCAGACATTGCTCAGGGCACTTATTTTATAGCAATGGGAAATGTTATGGGGAGGAGGAGGGAGCTAATGGGGGAGGTGAGAGGAAAGGGCTTGGAGAGGGGTGAGTGTGGGAAGCAAGCACGTGTGGACAGGGTACATGGGGAGGGCTGCCCAAGTGCCACTGCAGGGGCATCGTCAGGAAAGAGAAACGTAGGAGCAGTTCTGAACAGGAGTAGATCTCAAACAAGAGCAACAAACATCTACTACAGCTGCAATTCTAAGTTTTATTTTAAGGTCTGCTGACACCAGCATACATCCTTTGGACTCTGGTTTCCTGCCAAGGTCAAGGGTGTGACGATAAAGAGCCGGCAGATATTTGATGAAAGGGGAGCCCATCCCATCCAGAAGTCCTCTCGTCCCTCACTCTCCTGGCACAGTGTCTCCTAGGGTCCCTATTCAGGGAGCCTCCTGTGGGTCTTACCTCGAACCTGGCCAGCTTGCATCCCAAGGCATACCTGTGATTCATTGACCTCTTCATAGGCTTCCAACAGCCACCATGTCTAGCTAGAAGCCAACTAGGAGTCTATCCTGCTGCTGATAAACCAATGTCCACCACTCCAGCAGTGCTAGTATTAAAGAACCCGCCTGACAATCAGGAGACACAAGAGACATGGTTTCAATCTCTGGATTGGGAGAAGGGCATGGCAACCCACTCCAGTATTCATGCCTGGGAAATCCTATGAACAGAGGGGCCTGGTGGGCTACAGTCCTTAGGATTGCAAAGAGTCAGACATGACTGAAGTGACTTCGCAAGCAGGCACCACAGATGGGTAGGAAAACTGAATCTTGGAGTAACTGAGTGGATTATATTCAAGACCAGAGGCAGCTAATTAGAAAGGAGCTGAGCATTTATATCTAACTTGGGGCATCTACCACCACCTTGTTTTCATATCTCATCAAGAGTGAAAGCCTGAGATGGGCAGCCAGTCTGACACCCCTTGGGTAGGACCCAAGGGGACAAGGGCACAGTCTGACACCAAGTGGCTTTACTAGCACTGTGACTTGGGCAGACCACTGTGCTCATGAGGATTGGACTTCCTCACCTATAAGAGCCTCGGTATGACCACAAGTGTTACCTGCAGTCATATATGGGAAGTATTACTCGGTGTCATACCTGGCCACTACATACCCACAACACCTGTCCGTACCTCCTAAGCAGGGCAGCCTCTTTGGTCTTCAGGATTAAGGTGGGAGGCCCAGGAGGGTCAGCATTTAGTAATATTCTAGGAGGCCCGCTGCTCATCTCAGAGAAGTTAGGGATAGAATGGCCCTTGGAAGCAGAGCAAAAAGTCCAACAAGCCTTGATGTTTTTCCCCCATGAGGACTCTAAGCTCTTCCTTTATCTGAAACACCGTTGCATTTCTATCCTAGAAATGCTGACGTGTAGCCAAGAAGCCCATTCATTTGATAGGCATGTTCTCAATTTGGCTGATGTGGGGGTTCAACCAAGCCTTGAGCTTTGACGTACCCCATCTGTCACAGGGGTAGCAGTAACCCTCTGTCCCAACCAGCTTAGCAGGATCGGGCCTGGGGTGCCCATCGTTGGACCCAGGATGTACAAGTCAGCAGAACTCCAGCCAGGGACTCTGCAGCCTCGGGTGTGGGAAGACGAGTACCCACGGGTCCCGCCCGGCAGTTTTCCCTGATCCATCTTTTCCTTAGGCCTGCAGGTGCTGCTGCCCGAGTACCTGCGTGAGCGCTTTGTGGCCGCTGCACTCAGCTACATCACTTGCAGCTCCGAGGGCGAGCTCATCTGCAAGGGGAATGACTGTTGGTGCAAGTGCAGCCCCACCTTCCCAGAATGCAACTGTCCTGACGCCGACATCCAGGCCATGGAGGACAGCCTGCTGCAGATCCAGGACTCCTGGGCGACTCACAACCGGCAGTTCGAGGAGTCAGGTGAGCAGTGGGTTGGCCCAGATTTCCTCCCTGTGAATGGGAGGAGGCCATGAGGTACTCCACGGGACACTCAGCTTGGTTCCTGACTCAGCCACGTCACTGGCCTGTGACCTCTAGCAGGTTATATCACCACCCCAAGTCTCAGTCGCTTTCTTTTGTTGTATATGCAAATAGACCTAATACCTACCAAAGAGATGCATTTCAAGCTAAGGTAAATATAATCAAGGCCATAAACCTCATCTATCTTGTTTGCCACAGAGTCCACCATCCCTGCACGTCAGGTGCACGGTGAATATTGGTTGAATGAGTGAGGTGCATAGCATGTGTCTAGAGTCACTAGTTCATGCTGGTGACTGCTTACTTAGCGCAAGCATAACTGGTATCAGTGTCACCTTGAGACTTAGACTCAGAGGACTGGGTTTTGAGTTCTTATTCTGTGTTACAGATTGAATGTCTGTGTCTCTGCCCCCAATTCATATGTTGAAAATCTAATGCCCAAGGTGATGGTATTAGGAGGTGGGGACCTGGGAAAGTGATTAGGTCATGAGAGCAGAATCCTCATGAATGGGACTGGCACTCTCATATAAAAGGAGTCCCAGAGAGATCCCTTACCTCTTCCACCATGTGAGGATCCAGCAGGAATTCAGCCATTTTCAGCCCAGGAGAGGACCTTCACCAGAACCTGGCCACAGCCTCTTGACCTTAGACTTCCAGCCCCTGGAAATGTATTTTGGTTGTTTATAAGCCATCCATTCTGTTGTATTTTGCTGTAACATCTTGGGCAGACCTAATACTCTCTATTACTGACCCTTTGTATGACTGGTTTAGCCATGCAGCCACTCAGTGCCTCCATTTCTTCATCTGTAAATGTAGGAAAATGATAGCAATCGGTGGATGGAAGACTCATATGGAACAATGTGGATGAAATTATAAAGAACTCTGCATGATATACATTTCACTACTACATGAATAATAGTTATGTCTCAGAAAACAATACTGGATAAAACAAGGCAAATAAAAAGGCTATGTGTTACATATTTATATTTATGTAATACTTATATATAATACTATAATACATTATTAACATAATGCATATTTAGTACTATTTACTTGATGTTTAAAAACATACTAGCCAATACTTAATATTTTCATGGATAAATGTATTCATAGAAAGTGTTGAAAAATATATGATAACGATAAAGAAAACATTCAAGAGAGTAGTTACATCTAGATAAAGACAGAGGGGAAGTTTAGGGCCTTCAAGTATATTTGCTTTGCCCATTTCTTCAAAAAAAAATCTGAATTCAATATAGCAAGATGGCAAGATCTAGGTGGTGGACTTGTGGGAGTTTATTTTGATATTCTCTGTGCCGTTTTGTATACTTAAGTGTTTTATAAGAAGAATTATGCATATCCTAGTTGTTAATGTTATTACTAGGTGTGATTTTTCCAGTCATCTGGGTGGGGGATGAAGAACCAGGGGCTGGAGAAATCAGAATCAGAGTGGAGGACCCAGGCACTGCCAGCTCAAGTCTTAGACAAGGTATTCAGTAGCTGAGGAGAGTAGCAACCCTGGCTGCACTGGACCGGGGTGGTGGCATTGGGATGGTAGTATGGGAAGGTAGTTCAGACGGTAGTGGGATGCTCGAGTATGGAGGCAAGGACTGTGGGCTCTCAGCACTGAGTTACTGCTAACGAGTGAAGGAGGGCTATTCGGACTGCTATCAGGAGACCTGATGGCTGCAGGTCCTAAGTGAAAGCAGATTTGTGGACAGAGATCTCAGCATGACTTCAGAAAACACATTGTTCCCAGGAAGCTCTGAGGAGAACTCAGACCTGTAGTAGGAGCTAAGAACCAGAAAGCACTCTGCTTCTGGACTAACTTCAAAAAAGTATGGGTATCTAGCCAAGGTGCGTGTGTTCGTCGCTCAGTCACGTCCAACTCTTTGAAACCCCACAGACTGTAGCCCGACAGGCTCCTCTGTCCATGGGATTCTCCAGGCAGGAATACTGGATGGCTTGCCATTCCCTTCTCCAGAGGATCTTCCCCACCCAGGGACTGAACCCTGGTCTCCTGCATTACACACAGATTCTTTACTGTTTGAGCTACAGGAAGTCCTTAATCTGGTCAAGGGGTGAATCTCAAAAGAGAGGAAGGATGTGCTAGAGTCAGAGAGAAGGATGTTGGGGGGAGAGGCTGGTCTCAGGAACTGAAAGCCTTCTAAGACTTCTGAGGTGGGTATTCTGTCTTCTGTGCCCACATTTGCCAGTCTTGCCCACCCTCACCTTAACCAGCTTCCCTAAGCGGGCTGTGGTGTGATCCAAGAAGGTTGTGCATAATTTATAAGGAGGTATTAATGGCAAAAGAGATGCGTCCCAAGGTCACTGGCCACATGGGTGGTGACAGAGATGTTTTTTGAAATTCAGAAGTATATTAGGGTAGAGGGGAAAGAATCCTGGAGCCTTATCTTATGGTATGTCAATCATAAACAGCTTTCTCAGTAAAGCTGTTTAAAAAGAAAGAAATCAAAAGTCCTGGGAGAATGGTGTGAAGCCTCCTGCCTCATACAGTGATGGATGGGCAAGCTGGGTCTTGGGGGTAGAGGGGGCTCTTGCCCACCCAGGGTCTGAAGGGCACCCCCTCAGCTCAGCCCATGTGTCCTTACCACAGAGGAATTCCAGGCCCTGCTGAAGCGGCTGCCGGATGACAGATTCCTGAACTCCACAGCCATCTCCCAGTTCTGGGCGGTGGACACCAGCCTTCAGCACCGCTACCAGCAGCTGGGAGCCAGCTTGCGAGTGCTGTTCAAGAAGACCCATCGCATCGTCCGCCGGCTCTTCAACCTCTGCAAGCGCTGTCACCGGCAGCCCCGCTTCCGTCTGCCCAAGGAGAGGTGAGCACCCCTGTGTCTGAGCCAGAGCCACGCCACCCACGAAAGTGGCTGAGGCCCTGGAGGGCCCCTGTCCAACACGGCAGAGCTGGGCTTGCGGGCGCACATGTGGCCTTTCAGAGGCTCCCGTTATCTTGACCTACTTGCGCTTCAGTCTCAATTATGAGATGTGTCTGAAGTGAAAAAAAAAGAGAAGCTAATTTTACTTTTATATAAATTATAGTCGATTCGAATGTTACTCTAATAATACTCTAATTCTCACTCACTCATTTCCATTTTAATAAGTCTTTGAGGAAAGGAAAGGGTGGAGTTAAAGCTCACACACTGATTATGTATGATGAGAATCACACACAATAGATCATTTCCAACAGCAACTCTGCTCTGAGTCACAGGAGCGAAGGGAGCTGTGTCCTTAGGAACAGAGGGGGCTGGGTCATCACTGGCCTTCAAGCATCCATCACTCATTCACACATGCATTCAACAAGCCTTTGTTGAGTCTACCTTATATGGCCTAAGATTAAGCAGTGAGAGCATTTGTTAATTGGAAAGATATAATAAATATATAGGAACATCAAAGCTAGAAAATTATTACTATGCAGCAGCTACTTAATTTCATGTTGCATGCTCAGTCGCTTCAGTTGTATTCAACTCTTGTGACCCCATGGACTGTAGCCCGCCAGGCTCCTCTGTTCATGGGGATTCTCCAGACAAGACTACTGGAGTGGGTTGTCATACCCTCCTCCAGGGGATCTTGCCGACCCAGGTATCGAAGCAGCATCTCTTATGTCTCTTGCATTGGCAGGCAGGTTCTTTACCACTAGCTCCACCTGGGAAGCTCAAATTCATGTTGGTAGAACATAAATCGAAGACATGTCCTAATAATAGCAAAGGTCCAAGAGAAAAGCCATCTGGGAGAAGGACGTCTTGACCAGATTGTCCAGGAGGAGAGGAAAGTGGGCTGGTGCTTGTGAGCCAGAGCCTTCCAGGAGAGGGTGCTGCCCTCACAGGAACCCAGAGGTGCACCTCTAACTGAGGCCGAGGTGACAAGGGACACATGAGTGGAGAGGACAGACCAGCAAGGGCTTTTGAGAAAGGTTTTTTTTTCCCCCCAAGTAATAGTTAAGAAATGCTTACCAGGCACCAGGAACAGTCCTAGTTTCTGAAGATGTGTTGGTGAAGAATGTAGTTCCCTGCTCTTGTGGCATTTGCAGGGGAGCCATCTCTGAACAAGTCAATGGTAAACAAACACAATCCATTTTGATACTGATCATGGCTGTGGATCACATCAAAGCAGCGTGATATGACAGAGAGGGGCTGGGTGGTGCTTTTGAGGGGAGTCATGGAAGACCTCTTTGAGGAGGTATCATAAGAACTGAAATGAGGGAGCCAACCATAGAGAAGTCCTGTCCTTGACCGGAGAGTTCTAGAAAGGACAGATCTGGATTGTGAAGAGGGATCGAGGTGGGCACATCATTGGGAAGTTTGGAGAGCCAGTTGTTGGAAGATCTTACGTAAGAGGCTGAAAACTAGATTGGATATGGAAGACATTGAGCTCTTCTGCAGGCTTTTGAATGAGGGAATGAGGTGGTACTTGGGAGGGATGAGTGCAAATTTGATGTCAGACCTTTCTGATGCTGATCCATCAGATACCCAGCTCCAGGCTGTGCTGGTCATCCCAAAGTGGTACAGTAGGGTTTCCCTCATTCAGAGAACCTGGGGCTCTTATCTTCCTCATCAACTTCCCTATTAGGCAGCCTCCTGGCACCCTCAGGGAAGCAGCAGTGTGTGGCTTCCTATGACTCTTGTTTCATTTCTGTCTCCCCTCCCACAGGTCCTTGCCCTACTGGTGGAACCGTATCCAGTCCCTCCTCTACTGTGGGGAGAGCACCTTCCCTGGAACCTTCCTGGAACAGAGCCACAGCTGCACCTGCCCCTACGACCAGTCTTCCTGCCAGGGCCCCATCCCCTGTGCCTTGGGCGAAGGGCCCGCCTGTGCCCACTGTGCCCCAGACAACAGTACCCGCTGCGGGAGCTGCAACCCGGGCTATGTGCTCGCCCAGGGGTTGTGCCGCCCCGAGGTAGCCGAGTCCCTGGAGAACTTTCTGGGGCTGGAGACAGACCTGCAGGACCTAGAGCTGAAGTACCTGCTGCAGAAGCGGGACAGCCGCATCGAGGTGCACTCCATCTTCATCAGCAACGACATGCGTCTGGGCAGCTGGTTCGACCCCTCCTGGAGGAAGCGCATGCTGCTCACCCTCAAGAGCAACAAGTACAAGCCTGGGCTGGTGCACGTGATGCTGGCCCTGTCCCTGCAGATCTGCCTCACCAAGAACAGCACCCTGGAGCCTGTCATGGCCATCTACGTCAACCCCTTCGGGGGCAGCCACTCTGAGAGCTGGTTCATGCCGGTGAGTGAGGGCAACTTCCCTGACTGGGAGAGGACTAACGTGGACGCAGCCGCCCAGTGCCAAAATTGGACTATCACCTTGGGCAACAGGTGGAAGACCTTCTTTGAGACGGTCCACGTTTATCTACGGAGCCGAATCAAGTCCCTGGATGACAACTCCAACGAGACAATCTACTACGAGCCCCTGGAGATGACCGATCCCTCCAAGAACTTGGGCTATATGAAAATCAACACCTTGCAGGTCTTTGGTTACAGCCTGCCCTTTGACCCAGATGCCATCCGGGACTTAATTCTCCAGTTAGACTACCCATACACGCAAGGTTCCCAGGACTCCGCCCTCTTGCAGCTCATTGAGCTTAGGGACCGGGTCAACCAGCTTTCTCCACCTGGCAAGGTCCGGCTTGACCTTTTCTCCTGCTTGCTCCGGCATCGGCTCAAGCTGGCCAACAACGAGGTGGGCAGGATCCAGTCTTCTCTGAGGGCTTTCAACTCCAAGCTGCCAAACCCTGTGGAATATGAGACTGGCAAACTCTGTAGCTAATGGGGGACCCACTCCAGCACCGGGCAGGGAAGGGACCCATGAATCCAGGGTGCGGAGTTCATCCAAGCCCTGATCTTAGTGCCAACAGGGTGCTCCCTGAAGACTGTCAGAACCCAGCAGATGGGACCTCGGGGCTTGGACTGAAGCAGGCAGGAGAGAGAGAAGCAACCACTGCACACATGCACAACACACGTGCCCACACACACACACACTCGCACCAGGAGGCGGCCACTCAGCAGCCCTGAAGCTGTAAAGTTGGTGCTTTCTCAAATGAATGCAGTTGAAGGAGAGGAGCCAAGGGAGAGATTCAGTGAAAGAACCAGCCAAACCCAGCAACACACAAATCCTTGAAAGTGATTCTTATCATTTAAGAGAACAACACAGAACAACAGGAGGGGTAGGAACACCACCTCCCCCTCCGTGGAGTCACTTTTGTATTCTTTTTAACCAGATTTCTTAAAATGGCGCTGTTTCGTGATTTCCCCACGTTGGTTCTTACTCTTTTGTATGCTGCCTCCACTGAGCTCTCCAGACACGGACTGCCCCTCAAGCTGGCTCCCTTGGGAAACAAGCGACAGCCCCCCCACCCCCCGCCCACAGAGGACCGCTCAGGGCAGGCAGGCAGCCGTGTTTCCCACCTGCTCCCTTAGCTCCTCTGCTTCCTCGACCTCCCCAGTTTCAGGGCCTGGCTGCCTCCATGTTCTGCTCATGGTCCAGTCAGAGCGCCTCTTCCAACAGCATCTGTTCTGTCCAAGAAAGCAGCTCTGTCAAGTTAGAGACCATGTATAGGGAAATGTTTTTCTTTTTTTTAAGAAAAAAGAAAAAAACAACAAAAATATTTATTTTGTGATTGTTTTTCTTGTCAATCAGCTCCAGCAACATGAACATATGAGGTAAAACTGATCTGGTTTAATACATATATTTTTTAAAAAGACCTTTTTTTAGGGGAAAAATGAGAGCGAAAAGAAGAAAAGGATAGTTTCCTGGGCTGCTTGGATTTTTAAAAATTGCTCTGTGTGTGACATGTGGGTGTCCCATGGATGGAGGATATTGCTGTGTAGGAGGCTGGGTGATTAGTGAACACACAAGTGAAGACATGTCTGGCTTGACTGTGTGTGTGAGAGAGAGACAGGTTGAGATGGACGTTCGATAAAGAATGGAGTGAGGCAGAACTCTTCCAGAGAATTATCGGCTCATCCCACACCTTTTATCCCAGGTGTGAGGGCTGACACAGGTCCTAGAACCAAGACCTCCTACTATCCAGAGAAGAGTATGAAAGCTCCTACTCTCTAGGAAAACTGCAGCCATTGGTCTAGGGTAGATGCCTGCCAAGGTGGGGGGGGGGCTCCCCTTTGCCCACCATGCTGCGGACATCAGGAGACTTTTCCATACTCTGCATCTTATGGTCTGGGATCTCCCTTTGCTAAAATTGGGAACCATGCAGTGATGGCCTTGGTTTTCTCCCTTCTGTCTGATGACTACTTCCCCAGCCTAAAAAGCAGGTTTGACATAAGCCACACAGAATAATTCATCATTCTGCCTTAGTGCCTCCCTCAGGTGGTATGAGAAGCATTTCATAGCAAATCTTTTGGAGAACAATTCCTTGTCTATTCTCCACGTGATCCAAGTACAATGAGTAGGCATGACAACCCCCATTTTATTCAGGCAGAAGTCACCAGGTACATACTAAGTACCTCATTCCCTACCTGTGGTACATCTCGGTTGGTACAAAATGAACTGGGAGACAGAAAGGATGGTCATGTGTCTCTTCCCAGGGCTATCTACATTTATTGTTGTATAGAGAGAAGAATTCAGCATTCTATTACTATACCATCAATCCAAGACGACCTGAAATCCTTGGTAGACATAAGCAGCCTAAGGCATTTCATTCTTTACAATTCCCCTAAAGGCTTTTAGTGTAGAAATCCAGAGTGATGGAATGATGTGGGGACGAGCGCAGGTATTGGGTGCCTATTAATGCTTCAATCACTGCTTGCTCCAGGGAGTTTGTATCAAGTTCCTCTTCTGTGGAACATGGAGCCATCAGATGTCATTTTCATCAGTGGGGGTGTGGATGTGCCAGAGCAGTGTGCTTTTGTTGAGAAAGGGATTGCAACTAGTTGTAAGGCTTTGATAGCTTTCCTGGATGGGGTTTGAGAGGTGTAAGGCAGACAGGAGAGTCTGGTTGCCTGCATGCCATCAGAATGGGTGGGCAGAGGGTTTCACCCACAGATGAAAGGCACGTTGTACACAGCAATGTTCAGAGTGTGGAGGACAGCAATTGAGAAAGTGTTGTGCACAAAAGTAGCAGTTGGATCCTCAGTAGCATGAAGGTCATTATCCCAGTGGGAACTGAGTCAGCATGTGAGGGCTCACATCCCGCCTGAGCCAGTGTCCCAGCTGAGGGTGGGGGAGACTTCAGCTGTCAGTCTCTGAATTGGAGAGCAGACCAGGGAAGAGCCCACCTACAGGGTTATTAGGAAGGATGCTACATCTCCGTATCTCAGACTCTGTCTTAGGAAAGCTCTGGGAAGATTCTGGTGTGACATGGTTTTGAAAATATATGCATTCAGTTACAAAGATTTCCAACTCTTGCCTGCATCAAGGTTTAAACCATGAAGCTGAGTGTATCGACTCCATCTAAAAGTAGTATTTATTTTTGTTGTTTGGTTGCTAAGTTGTGTTTGACTCTTATGCGGCCCCATGGACTGTAGCCCACCAGGTCCCACTGTCCATGGGACTTACCAGGCAAGACTACTACAGCAGATTGCTATTTCCTCCTCCAGGAGATCTTCCCAACCCAGGAATTCAACATGCATCTCCTGCATTGGGAGGTATATTCTTTACCGCTGAGCCACCAGGGAAGCCCCAAAGTACTATTACAGGTTGGTAAGTATTTAGGAGTGCCCATCTGAGCCAAGAAGTAAGCACCATATTGATAGAAGGCCTAAAAGACATTACTGATTATAGTAGTAGACAAGTTTATATTTGACCTACTCACCTGTCATCTGTGATGGATGCCTGACGCCTCTGTTCTGAGACAGTGATGGGGTAGCTGGTATAGAAGAGTTTGGATCAAAGCAGCAGACCAAAGACTCAGCTTCTAGAAGGCGGGTGGGAAGAAGAGGGAGAGTAAACAATGTGTAGGTTTTCTTATGAGGCTTTTAAAGGCTTGAATTCAGTATGTGTTTCTCAGACAGCTAGGCTGAGAAATGCCATAATAAGGAAAGGCCATCTCCAAATGTCTGCCTGAAGAGTCTACAATAATCAGAAGATGTGACTTACCTATTCTCAGACAGTTGCAAATAAAGAATCGTCACTAATTAGTACTAGGTTGTCAGTGTTGGTGAACTCATTGTGGAATTAAAAGCCAAATCACAATTCAGTTAGTGGATATAACAATTGGAAATTCAAGCTTTAATTGTAACCCCTGGAGAACTAATACATCAAATGCTAATCTGCCCTAATACTCAAGACTAAAACCACTAATACTAAATTATATATTTAACATCTTCTGCTGATAATATGGAGAAGGCAATGGCACCCCACTCCAGTACTCCTGCCTGGAGAATCCCATAGATGGAGGAGCCTGGTGGGCTGCCATCTCTGGGGTCGCATAGAGTCAGACATGACTGAAGCGACTTAGCAGCAGCAGCAGCTGATAATATAATGCATACTTATGCATGCATAGCCAAAAACAGAAATGAAGATTGCTTCTAATACTGGGTATCAAATATAGTTCAGATCTGTTTCCTGATATGAAATATGAAAATAGTGAATTTTTTCTAAATTTCACTAAATATGAAAATAGTGGTCATGATGGGCAGAACTGCCTTGAGTGGACAGAAGACATTGCCTACATGGTGACTTGCCCCAAAATAGCACTTCTAGTATATGTAATTTCATCATGTAAGTTTATTCTCTTGCATACAAAAGAGACCTTTTTGCTATTATATTTTGTTTAAAAATAAAATAACACTGAGGAAGAAATAGTCAAGTTTAGCTCAATGGCAAACTAGAGGATTAGATTTTTGGAACTGGAAGTTTTTTAGAGATCATCCAGTCTACTGATTTCTGACACAAGCAAGAGGTGACGGAACTTTGCCAAGGTTGTATCTATTAACAGGACTAGGAATAGCAGTCGGATCTGCTTTCTCTACCTCTCTCTCTGCCAGTAAATGACATCTGCATCTTGGGAGATGACAAGGACTCAGTTCAGGGCTTGGAAGTATGAGGGTGGAGAAGCAAAGACCATTTTCCAGAAAGCAGAAGAGGACTACTAAAGAGGCAAGAATGGGACTTCCCTGGTGGCCCAGTGGTTAAGAATTTGTCTTGTAATAATGCAGAGAACACAGGTTCGATTCCTGGTCAGAAAATTGAGGTCCCACATGCCACAGGGCTACTAAGCCCATGCACTGCAACTAGAGAAACCCCTGTACACTGCAGTGAAAACCCAGCACAGACTAAATAAGTAAATAGGTGAAAGAATCCTTACATCTTTTCCTGGGATTTTTTTCTAGCAAAAATAATCAGTGGCTATAACAAGTGAAAGACAAAAGACTTAAGTTTCTCCCCTGGGAAGCTCTAAACGGAGTAGACACGTTTCCGTCTGAGATGGAGGGATGAACTTTCTAGTTTCCTGATGACTCTATCAGCTCAGTGGTTTTTAATTATAGCATCCTGTCACTAATTAGACTTTGAATATCTTTATAAATCTGATAGTTTCTGCAAAACATCTTCCAGGTAAAGGTTAAAGGCATCTGGGTACCACTAACCTCCAAAGGCCTTAAACTATATAATCACCATGGCAACACTCTGCTGTGCACTAAGAGTCCTTGCTTCTTGCAGAGGAACAGCAAGAGACTGTGGACTGAAGGAGCCATCCAAGACACGAAACTAAGGCCTGCACTCCAGATCTGGAAAGATAAGATAGGGAAATTCAGGTGGTATGACTAGGCTGAAGACACATACCTTTCTTCTGGTTTCTTATTCTGGTTCTGCCACCAGCCAGTTCTGTAACTGTGGACAAGTCACTCCACCTCTCTGGGAGTTTGTGTCCCTGTGGATGAGGGAGTTGGGTGTGCTCTGCAGGTACTGGCGAAAACTTCTAGGGCTATCCTTTTATGACATTCAAAGCAGGGTGATACAGAAGACACGTAAGCCATCCATCAGACAGGCCTGGATTCCCATGTTGGCTCCACACTTATATTCAAGTGACCTTAATTCTTAGTTTATTCTCTTATCTGTAACCCAACAGCTTCATCCCTACCTCCCTAAGATGTTTTTTTTTTTTTTTCTTTCTGAACACTCACTTCTCAGCATACTTTCATCATACTCTCCAACATCCAGGGTATTTGTGTATCTTCAGTTCTCTAAAACTCAGGTCCATTACTTCTCTCCCTCTCTCCTTTCTTCCTTTCCTCCTCTTATGTATTCATCTGGGTCATGAAGGGTTGTACAGTATAAAGTAAGGGATGGGGATGCATAAACCAATCACAGTGGTGCATTCTCTAGTGGAGATATGCAGTCTTGATGGAGCACAGGAAGAGAGCAAATCCCTTCCTGGATGACACATAGGTGACATCTGTTATGAACCTTCTAATAATTATGGAAGCAATACTCCAGGTCTCCAGATGATCTACATAGTTATGAGGCAAAGACTGAGCACCTAATATGTATCTCCCCTCTCAGAGGGCAGAGAAGAGCAACGACAGTAGCGGAGCCTCACTGAAGGCTCACACTTCATCTGGCTGGTGCCCTTATTTGCAGCTCCTGAGCCCCATGTCAGCAGCTTGTTATGCACGCCAAGACACTCACAGCACTGCCCTGGGAGATCTGTTTTGTGGAGGAGATGCCTCCTCCCCTGGAGGGTGAAGAGTTCTAAAATCAAGGCTCCCCGACTTTAATGTGTGTATGATTCACCTGTAATTTGAACTCAGCTGGTCTGTAGGCGCCCAGATTCTGTGCTTCTAAGAAGCTCCCAGGTGCTGCTGCTGCTTAGAGAGAATGTCTCTCATCCTCCTGTAGTGCTCAGGACTCAAAAAAAAAAAAAAAAAACAGAGCCTCCAAGAAAGAACAGGGGCTAAGGGAGCAAAGGGTCAATGGTGTGATGACTTGCTTATGAAAATCTTGGAGCTCCCTTAGCCTTTAATCTCTCAACTGGTTAGGGGGCAGATGCCTGACCTATATATACTGGTAGTCCAAGATAAAAAAAAAGAGAGAAAGGAGAAAGGAAACTTAACTAAATCAAAATGCTATGGGCTGAGAGCTAGCCTGCTTGTGAATGTGTTTACAGGTAAGCAGCCTCACAGACTGGCTGAATCATGCTGGCTGAGTAAAAGGCTTTTTCCCCCAAGCCTATCAGAGTAAATCTGTTCAGAAGTGGGATAGGGAGTACCTGTCACTCTACAGAAACATACATCAGATGAGATGATTAAATCTGCAGCAGCAATGTGCAAGCACCCAGAGGCCCCAGACTTTAGACTGCTAAGGTGCCATGCCACCTCCAGGCACCTAATCTAAGAAATAAAATGAATTATTTCTGCTTTTCAATTCTGTCCTCCTCTCCTCCAGTCTGTGTGATTACTGCCCTTGCATCATTAATAAAAACAGCCACCAGGATTTATGTAGGGTCATTCTTCCAAGGATCTCAAACTTGGAGGAATGCATCAATCAGTGTTATTTATTGAGCATTTTAAGATAGGAGAAGTGGGGAGTTAAAAACACCCATGTATTTAGTATGTACATTCCCTTAATTCAAAAATTGTGCAGGTGAATTATAGAATGAAACGTGGGAGAGGCTATGCAGCTAAGTGAAAGCATAAGCTGAACTTAGCATGCTTTCGGCAGTCAGGCTGCTTTGGTTCAAATCCCATCCCTGTCCTTTACAATTGTGAAGGGCGGGATATGTCATTTCATCTGTTTTAGCCTCAGTCTGCACATCTGTAAAAGAGGGGTGATAACTTTGTGTACATCATAGGATGTTGTGATGGTCAAATAAGGTAAATCCTATAAAGGGTAGAGTAAGCGCACAGCACATATCGCATTAGATGTGCATTGTCGTTTAGTTGCTAAGTCGTGTCCTACTCTTTGCAACTCCATGGACCATAGCCCCCTAGGCTCCTCTGTCCATGAGATTTTTCAGGCAAGAATACTGGAATGGGTTACCATTTCCTCCTCCAGGGTATCTTCCTAATCCAGGGATTGAACCTATGTCTTCTGTACGTTCTGCATTGCAGAAGGATTATTTACCTGCTGAGCCATCAGGGAGGCCCAAGCTCACAGCACATATAGATAGTCTCCGTGTTTAGAGGAAAGAAAGGAAAGGGAAGCAAAGGAAAGGTAAAAGGAATATTCATACTACTCACAGCAAACTTCGTCCTCCAAACAGAGAAATTTATCATCTGGGGCCCTTACATCAGGGTCACTGGCTAATATAATAGAAAGGTCTTCAATGACAGTTTTGTGGCAGACATAGATAAGTCATTCAAACAGATATTTCTTAGATAAATCCTCTAAAAAGGCAGAGAATTTATAACATCACCTATCACCAAAATGCCCGTGTCTGACTAGGTTACATGGCCCAGGTACATTGTTTCTGATGATATAAATTATTAGAATGATAGAGCTTGAAGCATCAGAGAGAATGGCTAGTTAACATTCCCATTAGACCATCTCTTTCAAAGATGTGCGTCTCTTTCAAGAGTGCACATCCTAAGTGCACTTCTAGCGAGTACCAGGTTGCAGGCAATTCCTAGTTGAATTCCGTGATGGAAAACCAGAATATAGTTCTACCATAATATTTTTAGATACCGACATGAGGGAGGCAGAGTGTCTCCTCCAGTTCCATTAGAAGTAGAAGACATATGTGAATAGACAGAAAGGTGGGAAAGTGGTACCTAAGAAGTGGTAGCACCATGAGCCTAGGCCCATGTTCCTAGACACAGTGACAAGTCAGCCTGATGTTCACATCCCAGACCCATCCTCCTGCCCTCCATTCTTTTCTTTTTAAAACACCAGCTCTGGGACTTCCCTGGTGGTTCAGTGGCTAAGGCTCCATGCTTCCAATGCAGGAGGCCTGGGTTCGTTTCCTGGTTGGGGAACTAGATAGATCTCACATGCCACGACCAGAAGATCCTGCATCGTGCAATGAAGATCAAAGGTCCCATATGCTGCAGCTAAGACCTGGCACAGCCCAATAAGTAAATATTGAAACAAAATACTAGCTTTATTGAGATACAATTCACATACTATAAATTTCACCTCTCTAAAGTGTACAATTCAGTAGTTCTTATTCAAAACTTTGTACATCAAGCACCACTCTCTAATTCCAGAACATTCACCTGCCCCAAGAAAGAAATCCTGTGACTACTATCAGCAGTCACTCTGCATTCCTCCCTGACCCTCAGCCCTTGACAACGACTAATCTCTTTTCTGTTTCAGTGGATTTGCCTATTTTGAACATTTCATATAAATGGAATCATATAATATGTATGATTTTCTTTTCACTTGCTTGAGAGAATCCTTTGAAGCACACACTAAAATTTTGATGAAGTCCAATTTGTTTTTTTTTTCTTTTGTTGCTTTGGTGTCGTATCTAAAACTCTACTGCCTAATCTAAAGTCATATAGATTTATACCTGTGTTTTCCTTTAAGAGTCTTATAGCTATTATATTTAGACTTCTGATCCATTTTGAGTTAATGTTTGTATACAGTTTGAGATGGGAGTCCAACTTTATACTTTTATATGTGTATATCCAGTTGTCCCAAAATTTGTTGAAAAGATTTTTTCCCCCCATGGAATTGTCTTAGCACATGTGCTAAAAATTTATTTATTGACCGTATATGTATAGCTCAATTATATTTGATTGATCTCTATGTCTATCTTAATGCCAGTACCACACTGCATTCATTACTGTAACTTTGTACTGAGTTTGGAAATCAGGAAATGTGTGACCTCCAACTTTTTCTTTGTCAATATATTATGACTATTCTGGGTTTTTTTGAAGTTCACCTTGTCATTTTCTATAAAAAATACAGCTGAAATTTGATAGGAATTGTGGTGAATCTGTAAATCAATTTGCCCAGTATTGCCATCTTAACAACATTAAATCTTCTGGTCTATAAATATGGAACGTCTTTCCATTTAAATGTTTAATTTAATGATATTTTGTAGTTTTGGTCTTAAATCCTCACACTTCTGCTAAATTTATTCCTAAATATTTTATTCTTTTTGATGCTATTATAAATGGGTTTTCTTCCTTAATTTTGTTTTTGGATTGTTCAGTGTTTGTACCATATATAGAACTAAAATAGATTTCCATACATTGATCTTACAACCTGAAACCTTGCTGAACTAATAAGTTCTAATTTTTTGTGGATCCTTCAGAATTTTCTATTTACAAAGGCATATCATCTTCAAACACAGTCTTACTGTGCCCCTTATTTTTAATGACTCTTCCTCAGCCAATGCATTCTTGCTTTTGCTGTCAAGATGCATTCTTGTTCTTGTTGCCTCCTGTGAAGGCAAAAGAATTTTTTCTTTATGATCCTACTGGGAGCACCTGAGAAAATTGTTTTACTGCAGAGTCAGATTGGTCTATAGAAAAATATATCACTCTTAGCACTATTTGTGAGCACACAGATGCATCCAAAGGGCTGCCCAGGTGGCTCAGTGGTAAAGAATCTGCCTGCCAATGCAGGAGATATGGGTTCAATCCCTGGGTCACGAAGATCCCTTGGAGGAGGAAATGGCAACCCACTCCAGTATCCTTGTCTGGAGAAGCCCATGGACAGAGGAGCCTGGTGGGCTTCAGTCTCTGGGGTCACAAAGAGTCAGACACAACTGAGCAATTGAGCACACCTACACAAACGCGTCCGAAAGCTGACATGATGAAAGAGTGAGACTAATCAATACTCTTAGCCCATCTCCAAAGTTCTCAGCTGCCTCCAAGGACCATTCAACGGCAGCAGTGACCAGATCAGCATGGGAAACCACACACACGGCCTCCATACTTATTCCCGTGACTCTTTAGTTCATGCAGCCATTGTGCCAGCACTAGAGTGTCAAATGACAGATATTGGCTTTGACCAGCTGACCAATTCATATGTCTAAATGTATAGTATCTGTTCCATAGTAGTTCTCTGCTGAGCATTAATATGTAGTTCAAAAACCTTCACACTTCCTGTTCACGTCTACAGATCCATCCACACACCTCTTTTCTAGACTTCTCTGTCTCTGATCTTTCAATCTTTCTCCTTCCAGGACCATGTCTGACCAACCATGCCATTCATGACTACCCATGAGTTTCTATATATTTTAATCTCAGACCACTTCTCTTTCTACCAAAAGTTGATGACCTACTGACTGCACCTGACATCAAAATTCTCACTAAGAGGATATGCCCTCATCACGATCTATCACCACCACCCTACAAATTAAGGTTGGCCTTTTAATTTCTCTGTTATCTGGTCATAAAGGCCTCTGATTAGGCCACAGATATGAGCTATGGGAAGTACACTAGTGCAACACTGATGGATGCCACTTGGCTCTGGACAGCTACTCACTGGTTTACTTGCGCTCTCTTAACTTTGCTTGTTCCCAATCTTGGATATACCACATCCACATTAGAGTGGACTACTGGGGACAAGGCAGCTTTGACTGAATCCAGCTCATGATGGATACTCTGGTCACAGTGTCTTTGGTATCTCATAGTGAGCAGCTCTGTATTTACTAAAGTCAATTAGCACATCAGAAACTGCTTCCTAAGGCTGATAGTCCTCTGCTGTAGATGGTAGGGACTCTCTTCAGAACCTCAGAGGTCCATATTGGGATTCTTCTATTTAGGTTTTCTATAAACTCTACACACTATCTTTACCCACCATAGATGCTGTTAGTCTTATAGGGTCTCCTGGGGCATACGGCTCAAGTGTCAAGACCAATGTGCACGGCCTGGCCCTTCTGATAAGTTTTCCTGACTGAGACACTATTCTAATGTCACTCAGTAAACAGGGAAGCAGTACTGCCAGGGATGGAATATGCTCCCTCTAGAACCTGAAAAGGCTACTAACATTTATGCTCTCTTAGTAGTGGGAGAACTCCAGTACTCTTGCCTGGAAAATCCCATGGATTGAGGAGCCTGGTAGGCTACAGTCCATGGGGTCTCAAAGAGTCAGACATGACTGAGCACTTTCACTTTCACTTTTCACTTTCATTCATTGGAGAAAGAAATGGCAACCCACTCCAGTATTCTTGCCTGGAGAATCCCAGGGATAGAGGAGCCTGATGGGCTGCCGTCTATGGGGTTGCACAGAGTCAGACATGACTGAAGCAACTTAGTAGTAGTGGGATATATAATATCTTGTTGTTTAATTTGGAGAGGATGGTCTAGCTTTCTTCAGATCCAAACATTTGGATCCCTAAATAGTTGATTAACGTGCTGGGGTTCTGAAGTTTTAATCTCCACCCTCCAGGGCACATCTGTTTTGCCAAGGCTTCCGACATACCTGCTATTTCTCGCTCATCTGGCCTGATTAGCATGACGCTGTCAATATAATGGGCCAACATGATATCCTGTAGAATGCCAGACACTTCATATCCCTACTAGCAATATTATAACAGGGAGTCAAAGTGTTAATATAAACTGACACAAGACCCATAACTGTATACTTCTGACCATCTCACATAAATATGAACTGTATCTGGTCTTCTTCCTACAGGGATAGAAAAGAATGCACTCATCAGATCAATGGCCACTTAGTATGTGTTGGAGGCTATATTAATCTGCTTTAGTAAAATCACATCTGGGGAAGCAGCTGCAATTGGAGCCACTACTTGATTTGCATCATTCAGTTGCAATTCATTCTATTTTTGTGTGGGACATTCTATTGAATTAAATGGGGATTTGTCACAGACCGTCACCCTTGTATTCCTTACTTCTTTTAAGATAACACTAATGTTTGCTATTCTCCCCAGGTTGCAATATCATTGTTTTATTTACTATTGATTAGAAGTTGCAGAGACTTCCATCCAGTTTTTACTACTATATTTCATTGTTGTTGTTGTTTACTCACTCAGCTGTGTCCAACTCTTTGCGACCCCATGGACTGCAGCATGCCAGGCTTCCTTGTCCTTCACCATCTCCTGGAGCTTGTTCAAACTCATATCCATTGAGTCTGTGATGCCATCCAGCCATTTTGTACTCTGTCATCCCCTTCTCCTCCTGCCTTCACTCTTTTCCCTATATTTCTTACTCTATGGATTAAAGAACAAATGCCAAATCCAAATTTCTGCCAAATGCCAAGCATGCTAATTTCAATTATACCAGCAGATGACCATCAGGTGTATCTTTAAATCCTGTAGACCCACTGTGAGCCAGACCAAGGATTCCAGAATTTCATTTATTTTCTGGCACATACAGCATCACTGTATGGCAATGCTCCCCAGATTGACCTCTGAATTCAACTCTAACAGAAAAGCTCTTTTACCATATTGAAGACTGGGTATTCTCTTCTACCAAATGCATGTCAGGAAATAAAACAGCTATGGTTCCTGAGAGAGGGACTAGAGGAGGTTTCAACTGAACACAATCGCATGATTCCTTTTCACAGGGAACCAGAATCTCTTTCTGCCTTTGGTGTTCTGGTTCTGAGAACTGACTCCAGTTTGGAAACTTGAGGATTTTTCTGGTAGTACAGTGGATACAAATCCACCTGCCAGTGCAGTGGACACGGACTTGACCCCTGGACCTGGGAAGATTCCACATCCTGCAGAGTAACTAGACCTGTATAACTTACCTACTGAACCCACACTCTAGAGACCACCAGTTGCCACAACTACTGAGCCTGCACGCCACAACTACTGAAACCCACGTGCCCTAGGTCCCATGTGCTCTAGGACCCACATGCCCTAGTGCCCTAGGACCCACGTGCCCTAGTGCCCTAGGACTCACGTGCCCTGGGACCCACGTGCCCTGGGACCCACATGCCCTGGGACCCACGTGCCCTAGGTCCCACGTGCCCTAGGACCCACGTGCCCTGGGACCCACGTGCCCTAGGACCCACGTGCCCTAGGACCCACAAGCCACAACTACTGAGCCCGCGTGCTGCAAATACTGAAGCTCATGCACCTAAAGCCTGTGCTCTGCAACAAGAGAAGCCACTGCAATGAGAAGCGCGCACAGCAGTGAAGAGTAGCCCCCACTTGCCACAACTAGAGAAAGCCTGCACACGGCAACAAGACCCAGCACAACCCCCCAAAAAGTTTGGAAATGACAAAATAAATAAGAATTTTAATTTGAGAAGTTGCCTTCATCCCTTCCTATTGTCCATCCTAGATACCTTTTGTATATGTTAACTAAGAAATATCCACTTCGCCTAATTATCCTCTAACTTCCTTCTGAAAACATCAAAGTTCCCATTAATATTTCCTTAGCTATTTGGAAATTAAATTCCCTCTCCAGCCCAATCCAAAGGCCCTTGGATTTTGCCACATAATGTGGTATCTGTGGGCATCTTTCTTAATTACAATAATTGCAACTACCTTGCTTCAGAGGGTTTGAGTGTTACCATGTGAACCCTTATTGTTTGGGGGTCTAGTCTCTACAGTAGCCTTTCGTATCATCAGTCTTGATCTATAGAGAACTGTCATCACCAAGCTGATCTGACTTTCACCAGTGTATTCCTTATTGGTATGACACTTGGAGTATCATTCAGGCCCTCTCATGGAACATATTCAACAGGTGGGTTTCCAACCTTATATAGTATATGAAGTCTCACGTGTCAACTTCCTTGAAATTTTTGATCTGTTCCTTCAACATACTCCATGGAAATTTTAGCATTTCTAATTCACAATATGTGTGCCTAGCCTTTTTCTGGAGAAGGCAATGGCACCCCACTCCAGTACTCTTGCCTGGAAAATCCCATGGGCAGAGGAGCCTGGTAGGCTGCAGTCCATGGGGTCGCTAAGAGTTAGACATGACTGAGCGACTTCCCTTTCACTTTTCACTTTCATGCATTGGAGAAGGAAATGGCAACCCACTCCAGTGTTCTTGCCTGGAGAATCACAGGGATGGCAGAGCCTGGTGGGCTGCCATCTATGGGGTCGCACAGAGTTGAACACGACTGAAGCAACTTAGCAGCAGCAGCAGCAGCCTTTTTCCAGATCTAAAGTCCTTCTAGCAATAGGTTGGTAACATCTCTTAGGTCTTTGTGAGGGTGTTAAATCATATGAAAAGAAGACTGTTCCTGAATTGATAAGCTTCATCAATCTAGCTAATCAGGCTAGCTTTACTAGCCTGTATTATCTAATCTTATATTCTGTCCTTCTAGACCCAGGACTCCAGGATTCAGTCCCGTGCATTTGGTATCAGCTACTACAAGTATCAATTAGCCATGCCTTACAGATCCTTTGGAATATTCCCTCTCTCTTCTACAGCAAGCTTAGCACATCTCTAGTTTGATTTACTGAGATTCAATATTCCTTATTGGATTGGTTGCCAAGAGGGGTTCTGGGAGTGATCCTGAGGCAGGCAATCATTGCCTTATAAAGTGAATGTCTCATTTGAGGTCTCTGCAACATCTTCAAGCAAAGGCAGGGATACTGTCTCCTAACAAGGCAGATGGGAGGAGGGGACTTCTGAAGGCCTAGCAGGTCAAGGTCTTTACTGTATCTACTTAGCCCATTTCAAGTCTCAGCATCCTATTTCTTCCCCAATAGGGCCCTGTATTTGGCATAGGGACTTACTGAGGCTGAGAATTCAATCCAATCTGAAGTTCTACTACTTTAATGATTAAGTCCTGAGCCTAGGTTTTTATTCTCTTGCTATGTACTCTGGTTGTAGGAGACCAGGGTTTCTCTAAGTGCAGCTAAGAAGGCCCTCTAGCTTTCATGTTTTGTCTTGAAATGGTGATTAATCATCTGAGCCTGTCATTATTTATCTTTCAAAAATCAATGGTGCTCAGCAATAGGCACCCAATTCCATGGTCCTTATAATTACATTTCCCTTATCCCTTCAATCATGAGAAACATTGCACCAGGGCATGTATCCCCTTCTATGGATATCCCATATCATTCTACTGCTGGTGATCATCTTAACAATTGCACAGAAATCTCGCTGATTCTAACAACTGTACTGCCACAGCATCTCAGGGGTAAATTCAACTCTATCTACTACCAGTGATGAGTTTTTCCTTGCCAGAGATCCAATGACAGATCCATCTCCAAAACCCATTTTGAAAGTCAGCTTCCTACAACTGCTCTTTGTAACAATGAATTCCTAGATTAGAAGCTTCATGCAGAAGCTTTAATGGGAGAAGTTCTTGAGGGATACATATGTAAGCAAGTGAAGACAGAAAGTTTGAGCAGAAGCAATGGATGACTTATAATGAGGTTGTCCCTGATGGCTTAGACAGTAAAGAATCTGCCTGCCGTGACTCGATCCCTGCATTGGGAAGATCCTCTGGAGAAGGGAATGGCAACCCACTCCAGTATTCTTGCCTGGAGAATTCCATGGATAGAGGAGCCTGGCAGGCTACAGTTCATGGGGTCACAAAGAGTCAGATACAACTGAGCAACTAATACTTTCACTTTTCAACTGAGACCTAAGCAGACTCTATGAGGAGTTTTGGAGCTTGAATGGCCTTTCAGAGTTGTCCCAAATTGAGGAAAGACAGCCAGGCTTTTAAATCTCTAGGTAGACAGTCATTAGCCACAGGTTACCTGGAAGGAGCTATGCATGGGAGGAGGCATAACTTTGGTCAAGGCAATTCTGAGTGAGAGGCATAGCTGTGATCTGTGAGCAGCCAGCAGTTAGTACCCCAAGAAGTAAGGGGATATGTCATCAACCCTGAAGAGGGAACCTCCATGGCACATCACAGCATCTGTTACAATGACATCTCTATTATCACCCAACCAGGACCACTGCCTGCATTTCACAGTATCTTACTAGACTGGCATCTCCACACCCTTGCAGCTATAGCTGTTTATTCTAGACATTTGGGGTGCTTTCTTCCCCCCTCAGGATAGATTTTTTTTTTAGTAAATAGAAAATACTCTGCTGCCATAGTACCATCACAAAAGATCCACTTGGCTGGATCCAAAAGATACTTGGCTGGCAATAGGGGTCCTGGGTGTGATCATATCAGGTATTTTTGCCAAAAGCATTTTTTACTGTGAGTGTTTCTGCCACAGATATTTTCACCACAACTAATTGGACATAAAGTGATTTCGCTGTAAAAAATAAAATAATAAAACATAAAAGGCCATAATGAAACATGAAAAACGAGTAACAAAATTAAAAAGACTATTAAAAAATACAAAGTATTTGAATATATTTTAAATGGGTAAAGATTCATTGCAAGAGTGTGTAAATAACTGATTTTATTTTGTGGGTTGTCTTCCAAGTCTTTTGTTCCTAGTTTTTATATATGTGTGTGTGTATTGTGTGTGTGTATATATATATGTGTATATATAAACATTTATTTTTTGCTCATTGATTTGTCTCCTCATTCAGCATTGCACTTTTTCTTTTTTGCTTAAATTTCTTCCTTCATTAAGAAGAGGTATCAGTTTCCCAATACTAGGATGAATGTTTGTAACCAAGCTTTATATTGTGTTGTGAAAGCCTCTGAACTGTTGTTTGTCCTTAACATCTTGTCAATGAAGGCAACTTCATAGACTTTCCAAAGTGCTATGGGAAATGTAGGCTCAACCCTGTGTCTTCGGGGCCCTTGGTTTCTCTTTCCTCCAATGTAGTGTTTCAAAATAAGAAACCAGTTTGAACTGTGGTATTAGAGAAGACTCTTGAGAGTCCCTTGGACTGCAAGGAGATCAACCAGTCCATCTTAAAGGAGATTGGTCCTGAATATTCATTGGAAGGACTGATGCTGAAACTCCAATACTTTGGCCACCTGATGTGAAAAACTGACTCATTAGAAAAGACCCTGATGCTGGGAAAAACTGAAGGTGGGAGGAGAAGGGGATGACAGAGGATGAGATGGTTGGATGACATCACTGACTCAATGGACATGAGTTTGAGTAAACTCCGGGAGTTGGTGATGGACAGGGAGGCCTGGTGTATTGCAGTCCATGGGTTGCAGAGTCGGACACGACTGAGCGACTGAACTGAACTGAACTGAACTGGGGGGTGATTTATTGTCACTTGACAGCTGGATAAAGCCATCGATAAAGCTGCTAACTGGAAGAAATACTAACTCATTTCCATCAGTTGAAACCAAACTGTCAAGCTAAAACCCATCAACCAGTTATCTTATCTTCTACAGCAAAATTGCCTTATGGCCAATTAATTATGTGGTGAAAATATTTGCGGCAAAGATGCTTATGGCAAAAGTACCTAGAACCCTAGATGACAACATGGTGCCAATTAGTGATGAAAGACTAGACCAGCCCACCACTCTGTTGCACACTGGTTGCAACACCTTTCCTTTCTTTGGCCCAGAAACTGACAAAATAGGTCTGGAATACGAGGAAAAAAATATAAATTGGCATTTCAACTTCTTGCCCATGACATTTTGCTGATTAATAATCACCTTGAAACTACAGATCATCGCCCTCTAATTAAAGTTGCCCCTCTCCCGCAGTCTTCTGACCCCCAAACCTTCAGGGTCAAGTCAGAGCCTGAAACTGTCCATTTTATTCTCATCAGAGAAAGAGAGAAAGAAAGAGTGACAAAGACCTACTAGATGCTAGCAAACCTTTTCCTATTTCTCCTTCACACATAGTCTGTATATTTTGCCAGCCTCCTTGAGTTAAGCACACCCATGTGCCTGAATTGTGGACAAAGGAATCGGGCAGAGATGATGCACCTCCTCCCATGCCTGCCCCATGGACACTCCACAAATGCAATTCTCTTTTTTCTTTCCTCTCCTATGAGAAGACAGGAAACTGTTCTGAGGGCTGACGGTTAGAGCCATGACATGTAAGGTCTCCTTGGAAGATAGTTGTCCAGGGAAACTGCTCCTCTAAATCAGACTGCGACACAATCATTTGTTAGGCTATATCCCAGTGGAATTTGGAGGTTGTTTGTTACAACAGTTGGCTTACACTGACTAATACAGAGATAAGCAAATTCATGTGAATCAGAGGGAACCCAAAGGAACCTGAGCTGTACTTGTCTGCAGCTCTAGGTGTTTATTACTCAGTCACTTTTAAAAATCCTCAGCACCTACTCAGTGACTTCAGCTGATCAAAATCATCATTTTGGAAATGAACAAAGATTCATCTGAAAGTTACCCTGGTGGAAAGATGAGGTAAGTTGGAGTTTCCTGTGATGAGAAGGGTCTTAAGGAGGCTGAGGTTTCTGTGCAGCCCCTGTCTTACTCTTTGGACACCCCACATGCAGATGGAGTTCTCACGGAGCACAGAATGACCTATCTTCTCTCCATCCTATGCCCCACCCCTTTCTTCAATATAATCAGCTCTATCTGGAGGGCTGTATCTTGCATCTACCCAGAAAGGGTTTTGTTTTGCTTTTTAAAAATAATTCCAAGGAACATAGATCTGTTCACAGGGTTTTGGGCTGGGGGTATTTCCCAAGAAAATACACGTTTATCAACCTAAGGCAAGGAAAGTGGGCTGCAGGGAAACACTTGCACTTAGCCATGCCAGGCTGACACTCCACAGTGTCTGTACTCTTCCAATTAAGCTGTTCAGTTCTCAATCATCTGGAGCTTGCTGCCAACTGCTGGCTGCTGATAGTCAGAGTGGCTGCTGCCCAGAATGTCAGCAATTCCACTTTTCTGCCTGTTCTGGACTGGCTTCATGTATTCTTCCAGCCTTCCCATGACAGTCAGGAACAAACTTCCCTTCACTTGGGTGATATCAAGGGAGACACCTTTGAAGGTGCAGTGGGGTTACTGTGCCATCATTTGTTTTAGGGACCACAGTCTATGCATGTTACTGCACCATTCCGGTGCTTTAAAACCCCACCTTATCCAAGTCAGATGTCAATCCTTATTTCTGAGAGAGCATACAGCTTGGGTTGTGGGAAGAATGATGGCTGAACCTACTTTCCCTGTCTGCCTGGGCTGGTGCTTTATATGTGCTCAATTGCTCAGTCATGTCTGACTCTTGGTGGCCTCAGAAACTGTAGCCCACCAGGTTCCACTGCCCATGGAATTTTCCAGGCAAGAATACTAGAGTGGGTTGCCATTTACCCCTCCAAGGGATCTTTCCAGCCCAGGGATCGAAACTGCCTCTCTTGCATCTTCTGTATTAGTAGGCAGATTCTTTATCACTAGCTCCACCTGGGAAGCTCAGTGCTTTATATACATCATCTCAGAGATTCTTTGCATCATCCAGGAAGGTAAATGCTGTACCCTGATTTCACAAAAAAAGAAGCTAGAAGAAGCTAAGTCACTGGACAATCTATCACTTTCTCTCCATTTCCATTAGCAACACGCTGGATTAGAAACCTACCATCTTCCCCCAAATCTTGTAAAAGTCTGCTTCAGTATTTTAGCATCTGGTGTCCATCCTTGAGACATGCATAATTCAATATTGTAGCCTTGTAGCCGCTAGCCAGCTACCGAGCATTGGAAATGTGGTTCTTCAGAATTGAGATGTGCTATAAGCATGAATTACACACTGGATTTTGAGGTCTTGGTACAATAAAAAAGGCATATAAAATATCTCATTAATAATGTTTAATATTGATTACATGCTGAAATGGTTATAATGATTATGTTTGAATGTCAAGTCAAATAAAATATTCAAAGTAGTTTCTCCTTTTCCTCTCCCTTTTTAAATGCGGCCACTACCAAATTTAAGTTTATACACGTGGCTTGCGTTTATGGTGCATAATATCTGTGAATCGGATGGCACAGAGGTTGACCAGAATGTTCTGTTTGACGCACAGACAGAGCATGTTACTCTTCTGCTTCCACAGCCAGCAGGATAAATCCCAAGGTCATTACCAAGACTGACAAGACCCCACCATGTTCTCTTTCTCACCTGTCTCATGTCTCCTCACCCTCCACCTTTAATTTTATGCTTCTGCTACCTCAACGAGGGGGGTCATTCTTCACTCACATCATAATGTTTCTAGCGCCTCTGCTTTGTTTATATTCTTCCTTCTGCCTGAAATAACTTTCTCCTAAGAGACCCTTGCAAGACTACTTCCTATTCATTTTTTCAGACTGAAAGACTCCTTCCAGAAACCTTCTCTAACCCTTCTCCTTACCTCAGGGCCAGACCTAGGGTAAGGGAGGTAGGGCACCTATAGCACAAAATGTAAATGGGTTGTTCTACAAATCTAAGAGGAGCGCCTCCTTAACCCTGTTGCCCCAGACACCCAGCTGGCCTCAGCCTAGCCAGCCCAGCACCATCTTGTTGGATATTCTCCCCCTTGGAGTAACGTCCCTATGTAAGTCTATGGCTGCACTGTAGCGATGTCTTAAAATCATCTTTCAGTGTGACACAGGGTCCTGGAAACAGAATTCTTTCTGTGTCTCCCATCTCTTGCAGCAGGGAATAGACTCCAGCCTCCGAGACCTTTCCTGAGTTCCAAAGGGCAGATTCAAACAGTTGTTAATCAGGCAAAGGGGGCAATACAGAGACAAGGGAGGAGCAGCCAAGAAACAATAGTGTAGCCTTGGGGCAGGGTCCTGGCTCCACCTCAAGGGATAACAGAACACTGTCTTTGAGCTTTTCTGAAGAACTCAGAGAAATCAGATTAATCATGTTCTTTGCAGCTGAAGATGGAGAAGCTTGATACAGTCAGCAAAAATAAGACTGGGAGCTGACTGTGGCTCAGATCATGAGCTCCTTGTGCAAAAAGGGAGAAAGTAGGGAAAACCACTAGACCACTCAGGTATTACCTAAATCAAATCCCTTACTATTAAACAGTGGAAGTGACAAACAGATTCAAGGGATTAGATCTGATAGACAGAGTGCCTGAAGAACTATGGGTGGAGGTTTGTGACATTGTACAGGAGGCGGTGATCAAGACCATCCCCAAGAAAAAGAAATGCAAAAAGGCAAAATGGTTGTCTGAGGAGGCCTTACAAATAGCTGAGAAAAAAAAAGAAGCGAAAGCCAAAGAAGAAAAGGAAAGAATACCCATCTGAATGCAGAGTTCCAAAGAATAGCAAGGAGAGATAAGAAAGCCTTCCTCAGTCATCAGTGAAAAGAAATAGAGGAAAACAATAGAATGTGAAAGACTAGGGATCTCTTTAAGAAAATTAGAGATACCAAGAAAACATTTAATGCAAAGATAAACACAATAAAGGACAGAAATGGTATGGACCTAACAGAAACAGAAGATATTAAGAAGAGATGGCAAGAATACACAGAAGAACTGTACAAAAGAAGATCTTCATGACCCAGATAACCATGATGATGTGATCACTTACCTAGAGCCAGACATCCTGGAATGTGAAGTCAAGTGGGCCTTAGAAAGCATCACTACAAACAAACCTAGTGAAAGTGATGGAATTCCTGCTGAGCTATTTCAAATCCTCAGAGATGATGCTGTGAAAGTGCTGCACTCAATATGCCAGCAAATTTGGAAAACCCAGCAGTGGCCACAGGACTGGAAAAGGTCAGTTTTCATTCCAATCCCAAAGAAAGGCAATGCCAAAGAATGTTTAAACTACCGCACAATTGCCCTCATCTCACATACCAGCAAAGTAATGTTCAAAATTCTCCAAGCCAGGCTTCAACACTATGTGAACCAAGAACTTCCAGATGTTCAAGCTGGATTTAGAAAAGGCAGAGGAACCAGACATCAAATTTCCAATAGCCATTGGATCATAGAAAAAGCAACAGAATTCCAGAAAAACATCTATGTCTGCTTTATTGACTACATCAAAGCCTTTGACTGTTTGGGTCACAACAAACTGTGGAAAATTCTTTAAGAGATGGAAATACCAGACCATCTTACCTGCCTCCTGAGAAATTTGTATGCAGGTCAGGAAGCAAGAGTTAGAACTGGACATGGACGAATGTACTGGTTCCAAACTGGGAAAGGAGTATGTCAAGGCTGTATATTGCCACCCTGCTTATTTAACTTATATGCAGAATATATCATGAGAAATGCCAGGCTAGATGAAGGACAAGCTGGAATCAAGATTTCTGGGAGAAATATTAATAACTTCAGATATGCAGATGACATCACCCTTATGGCAGAAAGTGAAGAGGAACTAAAGAGCCTCTTGATGAAAGTGAAAGAGGAAAGTGAAAAAGTTGTTTTAAAACTCAACGTTCAAAAAATGAAGATCATGGCATCTGGTCCCATCATTTCATGCCAAATAGATGGGGAAGCAATGGAAACAGTGACAGATTTTATTTTCTTGGGCTCCAAAATCACTGTGGATGGTGACTGTGGCCATGAAATTAAAAGACGTTTGTGCCTTGGAAGAAAAGCTATGACAAACCTGGACAGCATATTAAAAAGCAGGGACATTACTTTGCCAACAAAGGTCCTCTGGTCAAAGCTATGGTTTTTCCAGCAGTCATGTATGGATGTAAGAGTTGGACTCTAAAGGAAGCTGAGCGCCGAAGAATTGATGCTTTTGAACTGTGGTGTTGGAGAAGACTTTTGAGCATCCCTTGGACTGCAAGGAGATCAAACCAGTCAATCCTAAAGGATATCAGTCCTGAATATTCATTGGAAGGACTGATGCTGAAGCTAAAGCTCCAATACGTTGGCCACCTGATGGAAGAACTGACTCATTGGAAAAGACCCTGATGCTGGGAAAGATTGAAGGCAGGAGGAGAAGGGGACAACAGAGGATGAGATGGTTGTATGGCATCACCAACTTGATGGACATGAGTTTGAGCAAGTTCCAGGAGTTGGTGATGGACAGGGAAGCCTGGCATGCTGCAGTCCAGGAGTTTGCAGAGTTGGGCACGACTCAGTGACTGAACTGAACTGACTGAAGAACTAATAACCCCAACCAACAGAAGATGTTAATACTTGATGAAACATTTCATTCCAGAGAGATGGTACAGTGTGATAACCTTGAGAACCACAGAAATTCATCAGGAGACCACCTGAGGCTAGATAAAAGAGTTCATGCCCGGCACCAACCTTGACCTTTATCAGCAATCCTGTCCTGCTCTTGACCCACTGCTATAAAACTCCTCACCAAAACCTCTCAGGTTGGGATGCACAATTTTGAAGGCACAAGCCCACTATGTCCCTCTTGCCTGGTAAAGCAATAGTTATTCTTTTCTTCATCGCCCATAACTCTGTCTCCAAAATTCAATTTAGCACTGGTACACAGAGGCTGAGTTTTTTGCATCAATCATTACTGAAACTCCAGAAACCTGCTTTCCACCAAAACATTGTAAAATAAAAATTTGTCCTGAATGTCAATCTGTTGTTTTTCAGGCACTGTGCTGTGTGCTGGGGATTCAACAATGATGTTCCATGCCCTTTAACAGCAATAACAACAAAATCCCAAAACCCCGTTATACGTTCTCCACTTTCCCATTTGGAGGAGAAATTTCCCAGGTTTGAAACACTGACTACCCATGTAACCAGCTGACATACAGATTCCCAGGTCCCATTTCAGAGTTCCCAAGTCTAGGGTTTCTGTGAGTTCAGACATTCCACAATCAAATTTAGAGAAACATTTCTCGCCTACATCCCTTCATCCACTTATTTATTTGCTCATTTGACTGTTATTGAGTGCCTACTCTGTGTAAGTCTTTGTGCCAGGGCTGTCAGGGAAAAACAAAGATAAATCAGGGAAGAATGCTGTCTTATATAAGACTCCTATAGTTTATGAAATGTCTCTGTACGTGTATTTTGTTCGCTCAGTGGATTAAGGATTATCTCCCTCTTAGAGATAAGGCTTATTTGCTCAAAATCACACATAAGTAGGTAGTGGGAACTAGGCTGAAGGTCACATAGTCAGTAGTGGGGACTGAGACCAAGGTCACAAAATCAGTGGTGGAGACTGGGATCAGGGTCGCAGTGAATAAACTGGGGGATAGGATGAAGGTCACATAATGAGCAGTGGGGACTAGGATCAAGGTCACAGAGCCATTACATAGTGGGAACTGGAACAGAGCCCAGCTACATCTTCCCAATTAACACAAGAGTCTGCTCTCAAAAGGTGATCTTGAGATTGACTGGAATTTCAAACCTAGGAATTTGGGTCCAGCAGAAAGAAAGGGAGGAGGAGAAAGATAGAGGGATCCTGGGGTGTGTGGATAAGAAAAGGGAAAGGCCAGCTCATTCCTGTAGTGACTGCTAGCTAACCGGAAGGCTATTGTTACTCAGTCCTGAGGTGACAGGGGTCAAAGGTGGGGTCCCTGCACCTGTGTGCCTGGAGTGAGCTCTGGAAATCTCTCAACTTCCTCTGCCCCCTTGCCTCCTTCACTTCCACCCTCCCTAGTTCTGAGGCACCTGTCCTATTCCAGCTAAGAGAGGGTGTCCGGAGAGGTCCTGACTCCCCTCCACACAGCTACCTTTATACCCTGAGCCCCCTGCTTCCCCTGGTTGACCACAGACCACACCCCCACCTCACTGCCCACTGGTTGGCAGCCAGCCCTGTCCTCTCCCGGGGCTGGGCTCCCAGGGCTCTGGTTGTCAGTTAAGCAGCCCTGACAGCTGACAGCTTTCCAGAGCAGCCGGAGCCCAGTTAGCGTTCCTTCTCTCTCTCTCTTTTTTTTTTTTTCCTGCTCTTCCTTTCCCCTGGTGTTGTTGCAAGACTGGAAGCCTGACTGGAATTTAAAGCAAGGCTTTGGGATAAAAATGTATGCTAGCACCAAGCCGTGCTCTCCCAGCCTCCCAATTCAGATTGACAGCTGCCCACTTTCCGGGTCTGAGAACAGAACAACTGCAGATTGTTAGAGGAAAGGTCTGGAGTACGAAGGTGAGCGGTCATTGAGATGCCTGAGGAACCCTCTCTGTCTGGGTGCTAGTTGTCTTTTTATTCGGGGTACAGGAGGGGTGGGAATCCTTCAGGGAAGTGTTTGGAACCTGTCTTCCAGGTCCTCAATCCCCTTCCCTCTCCTGAAGTCTGGGATGTCAGGAGGCACCTGTGCCTGCCACTAATCCATCCTACTCATGTTATCTGTCTGTTCCCCTATTGGTCCGTGCTTACGACAGATAGATAAATAGACGGATAGATAAGAAGGAGAGACCCTAAACAGCTTAGATAAACTATCCTATTTACATCTCCGGGTCCAATCCATCAATCCATCCTTCTGTCTATTGTGTTTGTGCTCTCTCTCAATCTGCCACTTCAGCCCCCATTAACCATTCATCTGTCTTCCTTCTGCCCTACACTTTCGCCTTCCACCCCCTATTTCCCGGCATCAGAATAAATCCAAAGCTGAGACTCCATGAGACATGTCCTTCCACTCCAGTTATCCTAGAAGGGTGGCCATGGCCGCTGACGCTGGTGGCTTCCTAGAATGCCTCTCCCTCGGGACATATGCAGATAGCTCTGTGAACACTCTGGGAAACAAACACCAAGGGACTGGTCTGCTGCTGGGCTAGTCCCAAATTCACAGGTTTACAAATAGAGCCAAAAGTTGCTTAATTTAGGCTCTCTTGGGATCAGGGAGGTGGTGGGAGAGGACAGTGGGCTGGGGAAAGGGAAGAAAAGGAAGGCTTTGTATATTTGTACACAAAATAGTTTTATCCCCTTTCAAGTGATTTGGACAAACTGGGTGAAGTGAGAGAGTAGGAGAGAGAGAGAAAAGATGGGAATTTTATATGTTTCATAAATGGTCCTACTTGTTGGCATTCAGTTAATTTCCTTAGATTCTCTGAACTTCAGATTTCACTGCTAACAGCATGAAGGGACTATTTTGAATGACTACATGTATATTAAGTTGCTTCAGTCATGTCCGACTCTTTGCGACCCCATGGACTGTAACCTTCTCTGTCCATGAGATTCCCCAGGCAAGAATACTGAAGTGGGTTGCCATTTCCTCCTCCAGGGGATCTTCCCAACCCAGGGATCAAACTTGTATCTCCTGTGGCTACTGCATTGCAGGTGGATTCTTAATGATTAGATTTCCAGAAAATGGAGTGAAAATTCATGATACTAATGGTGTATACATATATCAGTAATTTAAAAGAAATATTGAAAGAAAAAGAAAAAAGAGTCCACCTTCATCTAAACAAGAGTCTCTTCCATATGCTAGCTAGGTGCACACACACACACACAAAGCAGAGTATCTTGCCTTTTCCTGGGGCCAACAGGCATCTAATTATATTTGGCTCAGACAATGCATCAAATCTCCAACTTCTCATTGCCCTTACAAAGACCATTACAATCCTGTTCCCATAAGCTATCCCAGGATTTGAGTCCACAGTTGATGGCCCCGGGGCCTTGGTGCTTACACATCCCCCTGTTGACGTCTGGATGGATGTGAGCAAAGGGCAGCTTACAGAATCTACTCCGTCCAGAAACTCTTTTTAACAAGAACACAATGCGATACGGTAGACTTTGTTTAAACTGAGAAATATCAAGTCTCTGATTAGCTCAATCCCCTGACACACAGGTCAGAGATGTGGGTCCACTCCCTCACCCTCCAAAGGATGTGATTTGCCACAGGATGGCAGCAGCATTCGACCCTGTGAAGTTCCTACCGAGGACCCAGAGGAACAGGGACAGCAGGGCTCCCAGCTGCTGCAGCCCCACTCCAGCAGAGCCCCGGACAGCTTCTAGAAGTGCCTGGAGACCTGCTTCCTCATCAGTGTTGGAGACTGCTGGTGACAGGTGAGCAGAGCATCTTGGAATAGAAACACAGTAAAAAGAGGAGGAGCAGAGCTTGGGGAAGCACTGTCATCCTCTAGGGCTAGAGAGACTCTCTGAAAAACATTTGCGGCCCCGTGTAGCCTAGGAAAATAAAGTTCAGCTAACATTTCACTTATCCACCATGTAATAGACATTGGCTGGCTCAGTCTGGGAGAATGTGATATTTATTTATAAGCCGACAGGGAGAATATCAGATAAGTAATTATGAACCCTGAAGAAGAAGGCCCGTTCCCTAAGCCAGCTAGATGAATATATGAAAGGAACTATTTTTTAAATGGGAGAATATTGCTTCCACATACTTTATTTTAGAATAAAAAGTTCTGAATAAACATTATTTTAAGAAATAAAAGGGAGAGATCTAAGCCCTACATTTCTTGATTCTGATGCTGGGAAAATCATTTAGGGCTCCTGACTTCTATTTAGTTTATTTTGTGAATGGGGAAATGAGGCTGATGCTCCCTTACCTTTTTGAGGACTGGGTCTCTTGAGGCCCCTCCCAACTGTCTGATCCATGAATCCGAGGCATTCAAGATTTCACCACTGAAGGGAAGAAAAGCTTCCTTCTTACATTAAAGATAATCCCCGGAAAGAGAAAAGCAAACAGTGAAGCAGAAAGTCACGTCGTCTTACTTCTCTACTTATTCAAGTCAGAAGAGAAGAAATCAAAGGCTTTAAATCATGGGCCTCATGTTGACTAAGGAGCTTCTGAAAAGGAATACAGTGGAATAAATTAGCACTGTGCCAGGCACATCATAGGTGCAAAATAAATGTCTGTATGAATGGACAAATGAATGAATACATGAATCATGAAGATGCACTGAGCTGTGGCTGACTCATATGACTACTTGATAAAAAGAGCATCTCTAGTAAAGGAAGTTGCAAAAATTCCATGGAGATCTTTAAAAAGAAATAGACTATTTCGTGTGATGCTTTAGGAGTGGTTCCTTATGAAGATAGTGGGAAGGCTTGATTAGTATATGGACAAGCTGTATCACATCTCCCAGGGAACTTAATAAAAGTACAGGTTCCCGGGTGCCACCTTGGATCTACTGAATCAGAATCCTCAGAGTGGTGCCTGGCAACTGTATTTAATACACTTTCAGCTGGTTCTCATGTAGCCATCCATTAACAGTTCCCAGATCAGCACTGGGGAACTACTGTTCTAGATGACATCTCAAGGGCCTTTCCAACCCAAGGATTCCACAATTGTGTAAAACTGACACTGGGGGTAGAGATCCAGGCAAGGGGAGTTCATTCATGCCATATGAGCATACACTAGACGCAAGTATTGGAAATACAACAGTAGATAAGAAAGTATAACCAGGTTTCTATGGCCTCTCGCTGAGTAAAAACAGCCTGGCCTCCAGAGAAGGCCAGGAGAAATCTACTCCCACCACCATCATTATCATCAACCAAAGGACAAGATGTTTTTTTTTCAACTTTGGGTCTCAGAAAATAGAAATAATTAGTTAGATCATATAAACTTTCACATTTAATAAAGTGTTTTTACACACAGCAGTTACATGTTACAACAAGGCAGCTATGGTTATTATCCTAACTTCATATATGAGAAAACCAAGGCTTAGAAAAGTTTAATTACTTCCCCAGCATCATTTAGCTCTTATGTAGGAGGACCAGGAATCCAATCCAGGTTTTGAAACTCCAAATACAATGCTATTTTAACTATTCCCTAGAGACACTTCATCTGTGGAGTTTGGCTTAGATGTCCCTGTGAAATTGCTGATATTTTTTTCATATTTTATCTGTGCAATAATATCATCTCCTAAGGCAAGGAAAGTGCCATCTTCCTCAGTAAAATAAAACCTAGATCTACAAGGAGAAGGGCAGCAAGACAGACTGGCCTTCATTTTCCCCAAAGATTCATCTTCCCTTGGCAAAATTTCTTAAAGTGTGTTCTTCAAAACACTGATGCTACAAAAATTTCCTGAAAAGAGGGTTGTTTTATCACAGAGGTTTAAGGAACACTTCACAACACTTACCTCATCCTAGAGATGCACACTGCTTATAATGTAGTCTGGGCTTTAGTGTGTTAAATGGTGACCCTGTGAAAAGACATATTCACTTCCAAACCCCTGGTGCCTGTGAATATTACTTAATACAGCAAAAGATGTGATTAAATTAAGGATCTAGAGAGGAGTAGTTTATCCTTAGGTGGGCTCTAAATGCAATCACATGTATCCTCATAAGAGGGAAGCAAAGGGAGGTTAAATACACACACACGGACACACAGAGAAGAAGATGCTGTGAAGATAGAGAAAAGAGAGAGATGTGAAGATGCTATTGAAGATTGGAATGATGAGGACATAAGCCAAAAAATATGGACACCTACCAGAGCTGAAAGAGGCAAGGAAAAGATTCTCTCTTAGAGCTTGTGTGGAGGATACAGCCCTGCCAACACCTTGATTTCAGGTCAGTTATACTGACTTTAGACTTCTGAGCTCCAGACCTGTGAGAATGAAAGTCACCAAGTGTAAGCAGTTAGTTACAGGAGCTACAGAAAACTAGTGGAAAAGCCTTGAGGAGTCTTGCTAGGAATCAACTCGTTTAACATGCTTTACCCAGCATTCCCCAAACCTGGTTAGCCATGGTGCTCTTTTTCCCTACAAGGCTTATTAATATCCAAACGGAACTCACATTATATGCAACCCACTTTGGAAAACACTGCCTAAGGGAAATCTTTTGTTAATTACCAGGGCCACCACTGCTCATCTGGGGACAGAGCTGCTCCTACTTCATTTTCTGACCAAACATGAGCCAGGATACTGTCCTGCCAACTCTATAGCACAGCTAAAACCAGGGGGAGTATTTAAACAAGACTTTCTGAAGGCTGGGGACAACAAAAGGAGAATACCAAGAGGGCTATAAACATAAAACTAGACGATGATGCTGCCAAAGAACTTTGCAGGGAGGGTCCATCAGCGTTCCCTGATGGGATATTGCCTTGCTTAGTATCTTACCAATGGCATAGGGCCCCAAATATAAACCCAATACCCTAGAGCATATTGAAATGCCTCTAGGCTTTGCTCTAGAGAGAAAAACCCACGTTTAAAGAAAGAGGTGCTCTGTGCTGACCTAGATGGTGGGGTGGGAGGGGAAAGGGAGGGAGGTCCAAGAGGGAGAGGATATATATGGCTGATTCACTTTGTTGTACAGCGGAAACTAACACTGTAAAGCAATTATACTCCAATAAAAAAAAAAAAAAGAAGGGAGAGAGTGTGTAAACAACAAGGTCCTACTCTAAAGCGCAGGGAACTATTGATATATTCAGTATCCTGTAATAAATCAAAATGGATGGGATGGGGTGGGAGATGGGAGGGAGGGGACCTATGTATACCTATGGCTGATCCATGTTGATGTATGGCAGAAACCAACATAATATTGTAATTACCCTTTAATTAAAAATAAAGAAAAAAACATAATGAAAAGAATATGAAAAAGAATATATATACACATATATATAACTGAATCATTTTGCTGTACACTATAAACATGACATTGTAAATCAACTATACTTCAATAAAACAAATTTTTTAAAAAAGAGTCTTTCTCAGCAAAAGAGACACAGATGTATAGAACAGTCTTTTGGACTCTGTGGGAGAGGGAAGGGGGGATGATTTGGGAGAATGGCATTAAAACATGTATAATATCATATAAGAAATGAATCGCCAGTCCAGGTTCGATGCAGGATACAGGAAGCTTGGGGCTGGTGCACTGGGATGACCCAGGAGGCAGTGGTATGGGGAGGGAGGTGGGAGGGGGGTTCAGGATGGGGAACATGTGTACACCCGTGGCAGATTCATGTTGATGTATGGCAAACCAATACTATATTGTAAAGTAAAAAAAAAAATAATAATAATAAAACAACATTGTGCAGAGGGCTTCTGAAAGAAAAAATTTATCAATGACCTAAAAAGAAGTAAATCTGTCAACATCTTTTGTTTTCCTGTGAAACTTCACTTTGCATAGATGTTTCATAATATTTTAGACATGTGAATAAAGGATTTCTGCACAGCTCCTGAAAAAAAAAAAAAAGAGTCTGTCGGAGACGGCTCTTCTGCAGTAACAAGACCTGTTCAGTGGTTGCTGGGCCTCGCATAATAACTGTGTCCAACCATGGTGGGGTATCTTTAGTAGTAGTGCAAGAGATAAACATGGCAGAAAGCAATGCAACCCACTCCTTCCTTTCATCTAACTCCAGATGACACCCTCATCCTCACCATGCATCTGTGCATAATCAAGGACCAAGTCAAAACACAAGGCATAAGGTCAGCGTGGTCGTCCCCCAGCCCAGGAAGGAAATGCCTCCCTCTTGTTTTGTAGGAGTTACATACAGAATTGCAATAATGGGGAAGATGTGTTTTATTACAGCCCCCGTTTCCAGCCTGACTTCTCTAATATCTGCTTGCTGTTGTGACTATTAGCATTATTTTACACACCTCTTTCACATGAATGGCTGGCTATAAAGCAGTACTCGTTTTCTTTATGGCCATTTGCCTTATGTAGGCCATTAAGACTTTACCACTCAAGCAAGGAGGCCTAACTTGATTTTTAAATAAGAACGTGTTATGACTTCAAGACATTTGTACACTCCAGCTGGAAGGCATCTGGCCTTTTTGTGAAGGACAAAGGACTTGGTGTCCTGGCCACTGAGTCTTTGACCACGACATTCTAGCAGCCGCTGTATGAGTTCTCCTGCCTATGGATTTTTAGGAAAACATTTGGAAAGAAAGCAAGAAACAGAGCAAGATGACTTCAAGATGGAAGAATGTTTACAGAAGAAGGGACCCACAAAGGACATGTGACAGACAGAAGAAAAGTGGCTGCAGGGCTCAAGAGGCCAGGGTTCAGGACAAATACTTAAAGCTAGGCTGCCCATGCTCTTCACTGAGCTGATTCCTCTTGACAAGGAAGGGAAAGGGCCCAGGGAGGGAAACAGACTTATTGTCTCCACCAGGCTGCTGAATATTCTATGAATGCTCCTTTATGATAGGGAGAATGGCTATGTGAACTCGATTGATATTTGTAATGTGCAGAAGCCAGCCTCCTGGTAATAGACTCTAAAAGCATTCACAAAAGCCTTAGCAAGGGGCACTGAGAGGCGCGTGCATCCCTTCTTGAGATCTGAATGGAATCCTTTTTTCAGAGTGACCTCGGGCTCCTGGAAGGCCATTTCACCCCCAGAAGCTACAGAATTGCTTTATTAATAAATCTGAACAGGTCAGCCCAAGGGGTACATCTTTAAAGAAGTTTCTATAATTTCCATTCAATGATGGGAGAGGAAGCCACTTCTTCCTGCCAGGGTAAAGGACGGCAAACTCCCCAGGCAGCCTCAAGAAGGAAGGAGAGTACATTCTAGGGGCGGGGAGGGTGGTGAGAGAAGGAAAAAATATCACTCTGGAGGCTGAGCAGCAGGCAACCCCCTCCTCTCTGGCTGAGCACTTGGCAGCTTTGTGGATGTGCCTCAGAATGGTGACAGCTGGAAACAGGTGGATTGGTGCAGATAAAAGAGCCCACCCCACCTCTGGAAACAGGGAAACACTCTCCACTAACCTTTATATGAGGCATTTGTTCTCTCCCCATCATTGTCTCTGCCTTTCTGAAGCCCTGGATGGAGCTAGTGTCGTAAATACCAACATGCCAATTAGAAATGTAAGGATGCAAGCGCAACTGTGCCAGAGTCCGTGGGTCTGCAGTGGGCCAGTGATGGAGGGGAGACAACTGAAATCTAATGGACGCCCCTGGGGCTCACCTGCCTCTCCACACTATTTCCTGCCATCGTCACTGACCCCAAATGGGACCATCTGACAGGGAATGGGCTGTGCAATCTGCAGACAGAGTCCGCGCCATATGGAACAGGCATTCCAGTTGCCCATTGCAATACATAAAAACAATTCAGGATTCTAACTTGATTTCCCTGGCAATCGAGTTTAACTATCACTGGGCTCACTCTAATCGGATTCTGCTGCTGTATTTATTAAATATAAGTTGCTAAACATATGGCTCAAGGGATGGGTAATAGGATGTGGAGTCAGGCTTAGCAGGAAGATCATTTTTCAGGTCTTCCCCCCAGGTATTCAAGGCAGGCAGTGCGAAGCAGCTTACCACTGCTCAGAGCCAGTGAAGAATGGATCTTCTCTGTCATGGAAGTGGGTTCTCATAAGGCTGTATGTAGATGGTTAGACGGAGAAGGCAATGGCACCCCACTCCAGTACTTTTGCCTGGCAAATCCCATGGACGGAGGGGCCTGGTAGGCTGAAGTCCATGGGGTCGCTGGGAGTTGGACACGACTGAGCAACTTCACTTTCACTTTTCACTCCCATGCATTGGAGAAGGAAATGACAACCCACTCCAGTGTTCTTGCCTGGAGAATCCCATGGATGGGGGAGCCTGGTGGGCTGCTATCTCTGGGGTCGCACAGAGTCAGACACGACTGAAGCGACTTAGCAGCAGATGGTTAGAAGTTCCAACTAAGGAGGTCAAGGTTATGGGTTCAATCTTGGTGTCAGATAGCTTTGTCTCCTCTGTATTCAGTCAACATTTTAGTGAACAACTATTATATACCATGCCCAGGGCTAGGACTTGATGATACCAGGCTAAGTAAATCACAACCGATATGCCTGCCCAGAAGCTGCTCAGTCTAACATAGGAGAAGGACAGAAAATAGGCATTTCACTCTAGTGTGGTTTTTATTGTAAAATAAATAAATGTGTATAGATTGATATGTTTGGGAGCCAAGAAAGGGGAGCAATGAAAATATAATGTTTCCTATCAATTATACAGAGCTTTACCTGGTAGCTCAGTGGGTAAAGAATCTGCCTGCAATGCAGGAGGTCTGGGTTTGATTTCTGGGTAGGGAAGATATCCTGGAGAAGGGCATGGCAACCCACTCCAGTATTCTTGCCTGGAGAATTTCATGGGCAGAGCACCCTGGCAGCCTACAATCCATGGGTCACAAAGAATTGGACACGACTAACACTTTCAGTTTCAATTACAGTTTACAATTTCTAAGCCTAACACAAAATATGGAAGCAGAGGTGTGTTTGCTTCACAAGGGAAAGAACTGATGTCAGATGTTTTAATTGTCCAAGGTCACATGGACATGAATCACCATCATGGGAAAACAGACCGTTCCCCTGAGCCTTGCTAACCAGTTTACACATGTGAACTGCTGATCACACACCGAGAGCCTGTCGGCTGATCAGAAAAATTCCCTCTCAAGACTCATAGCTCAAATCCCTCACCAATGACTTGCAGCAGCAGCTTCATAGACTAAGGTAACCCATTTATTAATTATCTGGATGGCAGCCCTCATTATTTATAGCCCAAAAAGGCAGAACCAGAATCATGAGAAATGCATTGAGAAGTATAATTGTGAAGAGTGGCAGACAAACACACTTGCATATTTCTGCATCTTCCTGAAAACCCACAAATAGGATGATTTTTTAAAGGCGGCATTTGGTCATAAGAGTCAAGAAAAATAAAGTGGGGAAGAAGGCCACAAAACTTTAGCTCTAGAGGGAATAGATGAACAAGTGGTAATAAACTTAGCATGTCAGAGGAGGGCAAAAACAGAGCTTGCCATGAGAAAAGTTCAGAAGCAAGCAGGTCTGTACCCCTGAAGCCTAGAAAAGCCCAGGAATAGTAAGTAGTGATACTTTCAGAAGTGGGAGTACAGGCAAGGCTAAAAAACAAACAAAAAAAGCATTTGTTAAATGACTATGTAAGAAGCAGGTAAGTTCCCAGAGCCCCTCTCTTACTCTGCAAAACTAGGCGACGGTCAACTCAAAACCAGATGTGGTCAGATGTGCAGTCTGTGAAGAGATGCGTCTAGCTAAGGAATACGAGGCTCAGCAGAGGCAAAAAGCCAACGTGTGGAACACAGTGGGCTGTAGGAAAGCCAGCAGAGTGCCCTGGAGCATCTGGGCCCCTCACCCAGCTCAGTGTCAAGAACTCTGGCTATCAGGTTTAGACCCCCACAATCCAGGCAAGAGATTAAGCAGCCTAAGACCTATACCCCTCAGGGACTCTACAACGAAATATCCAGATTACCCACGGTGAAACCCACCTATGCACAAGCCAAGTATAAACACCAGAGTATCAAATCATCATGTGAATTTCTCACTGTTACAAGATCCTGAAATGCTGGAGGAAAGCCTCATGGAAAAAAAAAAAAAAAGAGAGAGAGAGAGAAACCAAAACAAACAGGAAAAAAAGCAGAGACAAAGCAGGAAGCATAAATGAATTTTCAAGGAAAAAAGTCCTTGTAATTAATATTTGTACAAAGATGAAAGAAGAGATAACATACATCATAATAAGGGCTGACATGTACTGAGCACTCTATATGCTGGGCAAGTACTCTCAAAGTAACTTACTGAGTCCTCACACTAACCTGCATGAAGTGGATGCTGTTACTATCCCTATTTTACAGCTGAGAAAACTGAGCCACAGAGGGTGTAAGTATGTTGTCAAATGTTAACACAGCTGGTTAAGCAGTTGAGCTGCAGTTTTCACCCAGGCAATCTGCTTGTTCAGTTTATGAGCTCAACCATCATGCAAACTCTGCTGCTCTAAGAGGCCATAAAAGGGAACATTCAGAGAACAAAAAAGAGTTACTGGGAATTAAAACTACAATTGCAGAAATGAAACATTCATTACTGAAAAATAAAGTCAAGGAAATCTTCCGGAAAGCAAAACACAGAGATATAGAATGAGAAGCAATAGGACGGAACATGTAAGAACAAACAAACAAAATAACCC
>NW_011494861.1:18782151-18791722 GCF_000754665.1 Bison bison bison
TCCCTGCCCCTAAATCTCTAGGACCAACCCAGCAACCCCATCTGAAAAAAAAGGGGGGGGGGAAACAACAAACGATTAATACTCCAAAAAAAGAAAAGAGAATGTGAAAGGAAGAAATTATTAGAGAAGTAATTTGAGAAAACTTTCCAGAACACAAAGGCCTGAGTTTCTAGAATGAAAGTACCTACTAGAATGAAAAGGGACATGCAGACACTCTATAATGAAATGCGAGGGTTTCTGGGAAAGTGATAAGATCTTAAATGCTTTCCAAAAAGAAAAAAAATAGATTAAATGTTAAAAAGTGGGATTAAAAACAGTCTGAGATTTTTTTTGATAGTGACATAGGCAACTAGAAGACAATGGATAGATAGATGAGTTCAAGTTCTTGAGGAAAAACTATTTCAAATAGATGGCACTCAATCTATTTGAATAGAATAATGATTTTTTTCAGATATAAAAGTTATCTAAAATTTATCTTCAATTCGTGTACCCTTTTTGGAAAACTACTGCGTAGATTTGAGAGTAAACTGAGAAAGAGGGGGAAAAAGGGATCTAGGGAATCAGGGACCCCAGCACAGAGGAAAGTGTCACTCCTGTGTGCAACTGTAAGTTAAAGATGCTGTCAGGAGGGCAGCTGGAAGCAGATCCAGAGAGCAGCTATCTAATGGCAGGAGAGGATGCAGGCTCCACGAAGGATGCTTCCAAAAAAAGGAGTGACAAGGAGAGATTATACCCCATGTGCTTTGAAACGTTTGAGAGGGGATCTGGTTGGGGGATGAATTAAAGGTGGTTACATGTATAACTGATTGAAAGGATAACCTAGTCAAAATACTCACTTTAGGGAAAAAACTACAAGAAAAAAAAATCCTAGTGTTCTATATGACTCAACAGTATAAGCATCTTATTTATAACTTCACAGTAAGTAAACAATGTGTATTGATCCCATGAAAAGTCACGATATTCTTTCAAATCATCCCACAGTCTCCTTCCTCCACTGAGTCCAAAAGCCTGTTCTTTGTGTCTCGCTTGCTGCCCTGCATGTAGGACTGTGACCATGTTTCTAGATTCCATATATATATTCACATATATATAGTAACATACAATATTTGTCTTTCTCTTTCTGACTTATTTCATTCTGTATAATAGGCTCTAGGTTCATCCACCTCATTAGAACTGACTCAAATGCATTCCTTTTTATAGCTGAGTAATACTTCATTGTGTATATATACCACAACTTCCTTATCCATTCATTGGGAAGAAGGAGAGGGTGGGATGATTTGAGAGAATAGTACTGAAACATAAATGCTACCATATGTACAACAGACAGCCAGTGGGAGTTTGATACATGATGCAGGGCACCCAAAGCTGGGGCTCTATGACAACCTGGAGGGATGAGGTGAGGAGGGAGGTAGGGGGGCTGGTTCTGGAGGGAGGGGACAAACGTAAGCCTATGATGGATTCATGTTGATGTATGGCAAAAACCATCACAATATTGTAAAGTAATTACCTGCCAATTAAAAAAAAGCCATAAATGTAGTAGGATAATGAAGGGAAGAGGGGTGTGTGTGTGTGTGTGTATGCACACACGTGCATGCTCGTGAGCACATGTGTGTGTGTGTATAGGTATGCATCAGAGAGTTAAATTTCAATGTTTAGTAGTAGTAAAATCAGTAGATTATGCATACCATTGAAAAACTAGCAGTGTAAGCATGTTATTTAAAATTACTGAGGTAACTACCAAAGGAAGGACTAAATAATTGAAAGCAAAAATTGTCTCTGGGGAGTAAGAATTTGGAGCTGGGGCAGGGCAGTGAGGGTTCTATTGTAAACCTCACAGAACTATGTGGGCTTTCTGAATCGTGTACATCTTGTCAAAATTAAAACTTTTTTTTTTTTAAAGAACAATACTTGTCTTACTGAGAGCAGTATCCAGTGGACACTAAAGGGTCATTTTGACTGGACTACTACAGTTTCTTTTGTGAGAACACTGCTTCCAACTAGTTACCAGGGAGCTTCTCTGTGCTGAAATTCAACCCTCAGTGGACTGGAGCTTGCTGGGCCTGGGTGATTTCATTTCTGCCAGCCACAAATGCCAAGAAATTCACTGCTAATGGATCCTGGGGGACGCAACAGGAAATACTGGGATAAGCAGGATTTCATTGCGTGTGAATCAGAGCGAGCCTGGCCTGCTTTCCCAAAGGATAAAGGGCTCTTTTCACTCTAACTAGGATTTTTCTCCCCTTTCAAGGCAGGTTGTTTCACAGCAACCACAATACTAAGGAAGACAGATTAATGTTTTGAATGAAATAGGGAAGAGGTTATTTTTCTCATTGGCCTGAGCCCAACAAGGTAGACCAGCTCTGTTCTTAACCTTATTAATCAGTAGGTCAAACAGCAAAGATGGAATTTCTATAATGGAATGAGACACTATGGATAGATATAAAAGCAGCCAATGAGGTTTTCACACTAATGGAGGGACAGGGAATGCACGTGGCCCAGGCACACACCTGCATGCATATAACCACAGTAGGCACAGGAATCATCTTAGACACTTAACTTAAATCCTGATGGACAGTGTTTTCCCTTGCACATCCAGTTTAGCCATAACTGGATTAAAACTGAAACAGAGCTCTACTTTATCCATCTCTGCCATCATCTCTGATGGGTGCCTTTGGTTGGCACCATCCAAAGGGAAAAATATTGGTGAAGATTGTGAGGGATTTCACCCATCAAAAAGCCACAGTCTTTTCCCATTTCATTGCAGTATCGCATGTCTTCCTTTCTGCCTTCTCCAGACCAAACACACAGTGAGGTACTAACCCAAGGAGCTGTTGTGGAGGAAACACCTTATTTGGTTTCAAGTTTCCAAATGAAGGGACCTCATTTGGTAATGCATAAATTACCAAATGCGTAAGCCTCCTGGCCTCTGCTTTCAGGAACAATGATCTCTGTTTGGTGGGTTTGGGAGAAGGAACTGAGTTATGTATGTGGTCCAGTCTTCTTTTTTCTCTCTTTTGGGGTTAGCAGCCTACTCAGTGGCAAGCCTCACCCTCTGTTTCTCCATGGGGTAAATTGCAGATCCAGGTCCAGGAGGGCTTCCCAGGGGGCACTAGTGGTAAAGAACTTGCCTGCCAATGCAGGAGACATAAGAGACATGAGTTTGATCCCTGGGTGGGGAAGATCTCTTGGAGGAGGGCATGGCAATTCTCTAGTATTCGTTCTTGGAGAATCCCAAGGACAGAGGAGCCTGGTGGCTTACAGTTCATAGGGTCATGAAGAGTCAAACATGACTGAAGTGACTCAGCACGTACACGCATTTCAGTGGGATGCTGGTGTCTTTAAACCAGGCTTGGATAGGCAAGTTTAATTCTGAGGTGTATTAGCAAGCTCCTTACCCAGATAGCCAGGCCATACCCTCTAATCTGCCTTTTTTCAGCTATAAAGCTTCCATTTTTATCTCCAACTGCCTACTGTTCCCTCATCCTTCAACAGTATCACATATCTCCCACCAGGCTGCCTGCTGCTAGTTTCTAGAACATACCAAGCTGTCTTACCCTCTGGGCCACTGTGCCTGCTGTCTCCTTTGCCTTCATGGTTTGGAACTCCCTCCTCACAACTCTTTTTATGACTGATCATTACTTTTCAGTTCTCCCAGGGAGGTCTTCCCAAACCACTCTATCTCATAAACCTATCTCTACTCATTTTTCTTAATCATGGCTCTCTGTGTGTTATCCTTATGGTGCTAATGATAGCATATATTCTTACATATTTATTGATATATTGTGTTAAATCTGCCCTATTTGATCAAAACTCTATGGGGCAGGGGCTTTATCTTATTCTTTATTGTTTCCAGCATCTACCATAATGCCTTGCACATAGCAAGTCCTTCGTAAGTATCTGTTGAATCAATTAATGAAGTTACTGTTTTCTATAAAAGAAAATTTTTGTTACACCTTTAGGTATTAAATCATGTAATAGCTCTGTTTGCTGATATTGGTCAATAGCTCAACAAGTAATACTCCTCCAGGGATCTCTTTCCCTCTGCTTCATTAAATCAACAGTCAGCTCTTGATCAACAGAATGTTGATTGCAGTGGGGCTTCCCAGACTAGCATGTGAACCTGGCTCTTACCAGGGACATTTTGACTTTTCTGTTGCCTTTCTGCAACCTGTGACACGAGTTCTCACACAGACTGTGTTGAGTTTCTACACAATCCAGGCACCGTTTCAGATATTATTTGCCATGTCAGTGTATTCAACCCTATCTTTCGTTTCTTCACTCCTTCCACATTCCAGTTTGCTTTTGTTACTCTCTGTCTCTCTGTCCAAAAGGAAGCAGTAACACTCCCTTCTCAACTCTTCCTTCAATTTAGAGATCATTTTTCCCTTGGGATTTCTCCTTCAAGGCCTCATGGCATTCTGCATTTAAAAATTAATATCCATATACCTTTTAAAAGTTTTATATTTTGATAGAAATAATCCTCATCCACAGTCTAGGTGGATTCTCTGGAGTTTTTAACCATAGTTCTAGGAAGAGTCTATGCTATGTCTTACAGAGTTAATGAGTAAAACTGCAGCTAGATGATACAACTGAGATTAAATGGCCACCTCTGGATCTAGAAAGATCTATGACCATCTGTCTTAGATGGCCCTGCCAGGACAAAGACAAGGGACAAAACCAATCATGGGAGGTTTTGTTCTCATGGGATTTTGAATTTAGCCCAACTATACTTGACCTGTAAGGCTCTTAAGTAGTTCAAAGTCATTCTTAGACTTCCCTAGTTTGAGATGTGAAGTTTATAAAGGTTTTACCCATTGTGACTCATTGCCTTAAAAGCATTCTGCCTGTGAATCATATTTATATATAATCATATATATATGAATCATAAAATATATATGATCATATATGAGACTTATTTAAGGCAGAGCTGTAAATGGCATTTGAAAATTATATCTCCAATTGCAAGTGGTGTTCCAAATTAGAGTATTCTGAATTTGGAGTGTTTTCTTTCATCTCTCCTTCCTGAGAGGAGAGGTCTAGGGACAGACTGCCCTAACAGTAGACTTTTTTGAATTTCAGGAAATTCTTATCCTTCTTACCCTGAATTTCCTTGGACCTGAGCAGACCAGAGTCTTAAACAGATGATAATATGGAATATGCTGATTTAATACATAAATGGGCCTAAATATTATACCTAATGATGTCTAGGTAGCCTAAGAAAACTATTGGCTGGGTTCATGCTCTACACATGAAGAAAACATGTAGCAAGATAAATGTATTCAATTAGCTTTTCCTATTTTACCTTAATTTTTATGTTTCCATCCTAATATCTTGTGAACTGAGTCTATTTCTATTTTGTCCATGCTGTATCTAATATTATAGACAGGCAAAAGCAATACTTACATTGTCTTATGTAATATTATATAAAATCCCATGGACAGAGGAGCCTGGTAGGCTACAGTATATGAGGTTGCAAAGAGTCAGACATGACTTAGCTACTGAGCACACACACACATATATATAAGTGTGTGTGTGTGTGTGTGTGTGTGTGTGTGTATCCTGCTGCTGCTAAGTCGCTTCAGTCGTGTCCGACTCTGTGCGACCCCATAGACAGAAGCCCACCAGGCACCCCTGTCCCTGGGATTCTCCAGGCAAGAACACTGGAGTGGCTTGCCATTTCCTTCTCCAATGCATGAAAGTGAAAAGTGAAAGTGAAGTCGCTCAGTTGTGTCCAACTCTTAGCGACCCCATGGACTACAGCCTACCAGGCTCCTCCATCCATGGGTTTTCCAGGCAAGAGTACTGGAGTGGGGTGCCATTGCCTTCTCCAATATCTATCTATATCTATATATATCTATACACACACACACATATATATAACATGAAATTGAGAGGTAATCCTATAATGAATATTTCAGTCCAATAACATGTCCCTGTCATGGCGATTTGATCTGACCCCCCCAAAAAAAAAAATACTTTGTCTCCCATTTGTTAAGATTCATTGTCTCCTATTTATACATGTTGGAAAATGTTCTGTGGTAAGAGATACAAGCTTATGGAAAACAAATCTTGAAAGGAGAAGGTATGCCTGATGATATGCTTAAGTTAAAACTGTTTCTAGAGGCAACCTGAGTCACTGATTGCAAATAAAGTACTGATCAGAAAGACAGAAACTTGAAGGACTTCCCAAGGTGGGGCGGAGAATATATATATCGTCATTTCAGAGCAAGTGGTCTTAAGGCTCTGTTATGCGGCTTTTCTCACCCTTTCTATGTCAGCCTAGCCTATGGGAGAGAACACACAGGGCTGTCAGGAAGAATATGAGACACAGATTTAAAAGACAAATGAAGTTTGTCCCTCTAATTTAAAAGAAGTCGGGTTGCTGGTAATAAAGAGCTAGAGACACAATCAGGACTCAGGTTCTGTCTTTCCTCAACCACTGTGCCCTGTGCTATTCCTGAGGTGTGAGATTCAAGAGCCCCCCGTGCCTAACACTAGAAGTGGTGGAAGCCACACACTTCAGGCCTTCTCAGAGCAGTCCGTACTCTAACTGACATCCTATGAAAAAGAGGACCGCAAAAGATCCCCAAAGAGATGAGTAGACTCAGACTGCAGCTCTATAAATTCCTTGACTTGGGTTGATTATATCACATCATCCCTTCTTCACTATGGGATGGGGTAAGTCAGGGGAGAAGCTGGTAGAGAGGACATCTGGTTACTCCTGAGCCGAGCATCCAGCTCTAAACTGCAGACAGGGTGAATAGACCAATAATAAAGGGGACAAAGGAAAAGAAGTCCCTGAATCTCAGGGAGTCCCAGCCCCTGAGGGGTTGCTGTTGCAAAAAGATTCCAAACTAATATGCCAGTTCTGAAGAATGGCACCATGATGGGATTCAGAGTTCATTACAAAGGAAGGAGGCAATTTTAATCAAGGTATGAGGATAAGATGAGAATTAGATTATCATAATTTGTGAGAAATGCTCCCTAAGAGCCTGTTCTTTCTGATTAGGTGCATCATCAATAAATTAGAAATTGATAGTATAAAGTTTCTATATTATTGCCATAAGTATATGATTACTTTCATGTCAGGCAAAATTTCTAGGATGTAAGTAATTTTGCCTGGCAATGTTCCAGGCACACGGTAGGTTTACTAAATATCCACTGAATTAGTGACTTGCTAAATGAATAAGATCTAATCTGTATTTTTAACCTCATGGTTTTATGACCATGAGTAGCCCAGAGTCTTAAACAAGTGATCATATGGAATGTTCTGATTCAATACATAAACAGGCCTAATTGATATACCTAATGAGATCCAGGTAGCCTAAGAAACTACTGGCTGCTTCACTAATTGTAAGCAAAAAGTGCCAGATGCGAAGAAATGTAATAACATTGACGTATTAGTAAATAATACTGGCGAGGGGTTTGTGGGTTTGTTTTATTTTTGTTTGTGTTTAACAAGAAATACACTAACGAAGGCTTCCCCAATGGCTCAGCGGGTAAAGAATCCATCCGCAATGCAAGGGACACAGGAGACTAGTGTTGATCCTTGGGTCAGGAAGATCCCCCGGAGAAGGAAATGGCAACCCACTCCAGTATTCTTGCCTGGGAGATCCCATGGACAGAGAAGCCTGCCAGGCTACAGTCCATGGGGTCACAAAGAGTCAGACACGACTGAGTGACTAAGTACATACTAATGATAGGTTGTATAAAGGCTTGTATTATTATTCGAAATGATCAGGAGAACCAAAAGAAAAAATGATCTCTGAAGTCCTACCTTATTTACTTGGAATTTATCTTGGCTTCTGGAGCATTTTCTCATATTTAGAAGTTTTGAAACAGTAGAACTCTTTCTTTTAATATCCCTTGACTCATAAGTCATAGGAGAACTAATAACACTCTAAACGTTTCTAAAGAGTTTAAGGCGATATTCATTCTCCAGCATCAGGAGATGAGCATATGGGTCCAGTGGGCTTTCGGAACCACCTCCTCACTGACAAGGATGGATTTTACTTCTAGCCAAGAAGAGAATAGAGGCAGCTGACACAGGCTTTCTATTTTTTACTCTAATGAACGCTATTTCCATTTGTGTTAGAGAGAAGTCCCCAAGAAGACTAGTGACAAGATCAAGGTTCGCTGGTTTCCTTTTTCCCTGACAGGTTCAAAAGTGCTGAGCAGGTGGCAAATTAGACGTGGCTTCCCATTAATTGGTAGGAAGAAACTTTCTCTCCTGCTGTTCAGATTGTCATTGGATCCTTTAGCACACACTGAGGTTTTGTGAAATTATCATTATTATATTTATCACTGCCTCTGCTAGTGCTGTAGGCAATATTTCGGAGAAAATGGTGAAGGGCTGATATCAATTAGAGCCCTTCAAGTAACTAGAAATTGGAGATAACTCTTGGTGGGGTGAGGAGAAAACCAGCTGATAGAAATTCTGAGCTCTGGCTTTGGGTAAAGAACTTATTCTATGGCTGTCCTTAAAGACTTAAAGAAAATTAAAAAGTATTGAGATGATGATTATGATGCTCAGTGCAGGCAGCACAGTGTTTTACCTCTATTTTGTCACTTGAGCTACAGAGCAACCCTAAGAGGGGATTATTCTTTGAACCCTGGGGATGTAAGGGATTGGCCCAACTTTATAGCTTGTAAGTGGAAAAGCCATTATTCAAGCCCATTTCATACCTGGAGGGACTGCAACAAAGCAAGCCACAAGGAGAAGAGGACTGGCCCATCCTTTCTAGGACATTCCAGCAAACAGAGTCAAAAACATACATGGTGAAACCAGGCAGGATTCACACCCAAGAAGGACAACTAAAGGAAGAACAGGAGAGAAGAATGTGTCTTTCTAAAGGTTAATGGTCCTTCCCATGGAATTCAGGGAAGAATTTCTTCTTGATAGACCAGCCCTCCATCTGCGGTGGGATTAAAACCCTGAGAGCGCAGAACATATGTAAGTGTTGAACATTATGATGGTTTTGTAACATGTCAAGTTGGCTAAACTAAACTACATTCCCTAGAATTCCTTTTCTAGTATGCTTCTGGCCATGGTGGGCTACAAGGGAGATTCTTTCAGGAGAACCGGAGTGTCAAAGGGAGACAATAGCTGTTTTATTACATACAAACATCCGCTCCCAGTTATTTAACCAAACGTGTCTTAGGTGCTACAGTGAAAGGATTTTTCAGATACAATTGAACCCCCACATCAGTTGATTTTGAACTAATGAAAAGCAAGAGTATTGTGGATGGGCCTGACTGAATTAGGTGGAAGCCTTTTGAAGACTAAGCCCTCCTTGAATAGCAAAGATTCCAGGCAGTAGAGAAAGTAAACAGTAAAATATCGCCACATTCTGAGATTTATACACTCACATCATTGTTGCAGATCTGCCAACTCACCTCATTGACATAAGGTGAGCTGGAGCTCACAATTGCTCTCTTCCTTCCTGATTGCCTGCCCTGTGGACTTCAGGATTATGAAGCCAGGTCCTATAGTACATAAGCCTATGTCTTGTAACTAATCATATGTATACGATTAATACATACAAACTTATACATAGATATACACAGCTAC
>NW_011494861.1:18791822-18818213 GCF_000754665.1 Bison bison bison
ACAGCTACATACACAAGCTCCTCTGGTGGCACTCTGATACAAATACTGAGAGACAGGAGAACTGCAGCACATTTGAAAACCATTGCTGTCCACCAGCTAAATAGGCTTATATAAAGAGTTAAGATGACAGGAGAGGAGAGGACTGATTGGAACAGTATTCTAGGTAAAAGAGTAAGTGGGAAAAATTAATATAAATCCATGTCCAACAGTGACAGAGAGCATGTTCTTTAAATGGAACAGCACATTGTATTGGTCTGCTCAGGCTGCCATAACACAATACCAGAGACCTAGTGGTTCAACCAATAGAAACGTCTTCTCTCACAGTTGTGGAGGCTGGAAGTCCAAGGTCAAGTTGCCGTCAGGGCTGGTTTTAGGAAGGGGCTCCTCCTTCTGGCTTGTATACAGCTCCTTCTCATTTTGTCCTCTCACAGCCTTTCCTTTGTATGCGCAAAGAGAACTCTCTGGTGTCTCTTCTTCTGCTTATAAGGACACCAATCTTATCAGATTAGGGCCCCACTCTTACAACCTCAATGAACTGGTTACCTCACTGAAGTCTCTATCTCCACTCTCTATCACATTGGAGATCAAGGTTTCAACTTATGTATTTTGGAAGGACACAGTTCAATCTATAATGTACATCTTGTGAACAAAAAGAAGAAAAATGTTTCCAAAATTAGGACAGTCATTCCTACTAAGGATTAGCTAATCATTGTTGGAAAGAAGAGTTGTACTGTTTACATTGTCACTGGGCAGCTCAGCTCATTTTTATTCAACTTCTCTCCTGCCCTGGGTTTCCATCAACTGGGCAGAATGTCTTTGTCTTGTCTTTACCAGATTGTATGTCAATATCAGCTTCTTCATTGTTTTTCAAAAGAAATCCTGTTCATGTTTGTGAATAGATTTTATTGAAGAATCATAGCAAAACAGAAAGCAGAGTTTATATTTCACCCCCTGCCCCATAGCAAAGTACCTCTTCTTACCAGATATAACTCTCTTATATTTCCACTGTGGGCCTCATACAGAATTCCCACACCTGGAGTCATCCCTTTTTTCCTCTAATGTCCCATGTAATTCTGCCCCTAATTTGAATACTCCACCAGGTTGCTGTTATGTAATATAACATAAATGTGAAGTCTCATCTCACCAGCCTAAGTGATTCATTTCAAACTCACAATGGTCTCCCTTGAAGAAGTGTTCAAGGAGTTTGAGGCCTGTACAAGACAGCTACACTCCATCAAAAGGACACCCCTAAATGGATGACTGTGACACAGCTGGTTAGTCACTGGTGGAGGTGGGATGATTCAGGCAAGGGACAGGGCGGAGGAAGAGGTGGACTTCAAGTGACCAAAGACAAGCTGATATTGTTTCATGAAGGCCAGATTAAGTTCTCTAAGAAAGAAGAAATAAGGCTTCCTTGGTGGTTCAGTGGCTAGAACTCTGCACTCCCAAAGCAGGGGGCCCAGGTTCAATCCCTGATCAGGGAACTATATGCCACAAGCCTCAACTCAGAATTCACAAGCAGCAACTAAAGATCCCACGTGCCACAAGACCCTAAATAAATATTTTTAAAACAGAAAGAAAAAAGTGCAGCAAACCTGGTGTCATTGTAGCCATGGCTCCTAATCATCAAAGAGAAACAGGCACTGTCTTGACAGCTTGTTGGGACAGTTGGGTTCACGGCATATCTCATGCAGCTCCCCCTGAAGGAATCCTCTCTGCTGCTTATGCTGCTGCTACTGCTGCTAAGTCGCTTCAGTCATGTCCGACTCTGTGTGACCCCATAGTTGGAAGCCCACCAGGCTCCCCTGTCCTTGGGATTCTCCAGGCAAGAACACTGGAGTGGGTTGCCATTTCCTTCTCCAATGCATGAGAGTGAAAAGTGAAAGGGAAGTCACTCAGTTGTGCCCGACTCTTCGAGACCCCATGGACTGCAGCCTACCAGGCTCCTCCGCCCATGGGATTTTCCAGGCAAGAGTACTGGAGTGGGGTGCCATTGCCTTAAATGACCAAATTAACACAGGAGCCGGAGAAGGCAATGGCACCCCACTCCAGTACTCTTGCCTGGAAAATCCATGGATGGAGGAGCCTGGTAGGCTGTAGTCCATGGGGTCGCTAAGAGTCAGACAGGACTGAGCGACTTCCCTTTCACTTTTCACTTTCATGCATTGGAGAGGGAAATGGCAACCCACTCCAGTGTTCTTGCCTGGAGAATCGCAGGGACGGCGGAGCCTGGTGGGCTTCCATTGATGGGGTCGCACAGAGTTGGACACGACTGAAGCGACTTAGCAGCAGCAGCAACACAGGACCAAATTAATAATGGAACATAACTTTGCCACAGCACCAAAGGCCTCACATTTGTCTGCTGCCATGTTGGGATGTGGCCTCTCCATGCCCTTCCCTCATCTCACTACACAAGTACCTCTTTCCAGATCTCACTGAGAACCATAGCTTGTAGAACTCTGATACTTGGGTGTCTGAAAAATGCTTCAGCACTCAGTTTAGGAGAGTCAACGTGGTGTAACAGGGAGAGTTTGGGGAATAATATATGTGAGTGTGTTTTGTTAATGAATGAGATAACGCGTGCATGTACATTGTATTTTTAATGAGTCAGGAGCCAAGGGTACTAATACCCACTTAACTAATGCGCCTCAGAAAGTCACTTTACCTCTGGAGAACTGAGTTTCTGTATTTGTAAAAATGGTATTATTTAACTAGATGCTCTGTAAGATCCCTTCTGGATGAATAATGACCATCATCCTAGTGATGACTTGCTATTTATTGCATGCCCAACATACTAGGGCAGTCTTCTAACCCTTGCACATGTACTATCTCATTTATTCCCCCAAATAATCTTATTCAAATATTATTATCATCATCCCTATTTTTCAAATTGACAGAAGCTGAGGCACAATTGCATCAAGCAGCTTGTCTAAAGTCATTCAGCTAAAAAGAAGAGCTAGGATTTTAACCCAGCAATGTGGGTTGCCTACACTCAGCCACTATGCTATACTGCTATTATGAGTATGTTTTAATTATGTGCTCTATAGAAACAAAAACAAACAGATAAAAAAAAAAAAAGCTTTGAGATTGCCAACACAACATGGGTAAACAGCCAGTGTAAAACTGGATATTTTTACAGTGGTGGCAGATTCTTCACAACTCATTTATGTTCTTCTCTAGATTTCTTATAACTAACATGGAACAGTTGACCTGGTGTTAGAAAGCACACACTTATGTCGTGAAACAGGCAAAGCTAACTGGCCTACCCAGGATTGAACAGTTGACCTTGGGCACTTGATCATTTGGAAATATTTCACTTCCCATTTGGGGCAGCTATTTGCTCATGCTGTGCCTGGAGAACCAGGCTTTGAGATCACCAGAACGGACAGTGTTGATGGCCTGCTCATGGGCAAATGGCTTCTTGTCTCACCTTCCCCTGGGGAGCCATCTGAAGGTACAAAATACAGTTCAAAAGAGGCAGCCTTTCACTCAGTGCTTAGAGACAGCTCAGAGCATCAGCTTTCGGTTAGCTCTGGTTCCTACTATAGCTGAGCACATTTTCCATACGTTGAATGGCTTGCCCCTTTTGCCTGTCAACTGCTAACCCGCTCACCCTCCAGAATAGCCATTCACATCGATTGATCCCACTTTGAACTTGTGTAGTATTGTCAGCTCTGCAACAGAATTTAGTGTCTGATTTTGAGTTTTATCCTACTGCTCTGTGGCCATTTCACGTGTTGTCAGATCTAATCTGCACCAACAGGTGCCTTGAAGAAAACAAGACATACCTCTTTTATTCCTCTGTAGCACCTGGGTCAGTGATGTACCAGAACACAGTTCTGTTACTACCAGCAACATATTTGCTGGATTAGATTGAAAAGAAGAATTGCATACAGGTATCATCTTTTGAAGAAAGAGCTTTAGAACTCAGGAGTCTTTGTAGAAATGAGAACTCCTGATCACCATTTGCATGTAGGCTCCTACAGACCTAACTCTGTTGTCACAGCCACAATTGCCATTTCTTCAGATTGCAAAATCAACAAAAGTTTTAAAGGATAATGTCACCTGGGAATGATACCAGCACAAAAACTTGCAACATGAAACAGCCAGCCATGATTAACTCAATTCCAATCAGGCTGGTAGAAAGCAAGCAGAAAGTTAGATCCCCATGGGAATCACCTCAGGAAGGAACAAAAGGTCAGGTCTAAAGAGGGAGTCATTCTTGGACAACAACACAGAAGGTGGGTAGGCAGGAAAGGAGGAATGCCAAAAAAGGAAGGCAGAAAGCCCCCAGAAACTGTGTGTCATTAGGCCAACCTTTGGGGATGCCTCTTGAGTACATTTTTGTGATAACATGTGCATGTGGAGATTCAAGACATTTCCTCCAGCAGGAGACACCAGATAATATCTCATCAATTCATAGTCTAAGGAGTCAAGGAGTTTGCTTGTGTTGTCTTGATCTGATTGGCATTCTAGGCTGCAACAGAATAGTGATGTCTTAATTTGAAGAAACTGCTTTTCAATCATCCATCTCTTTCTGTAAAGCCATTATAACCATGGTTCTCAAAGAAGACTTACTGGGTGGAAGGGATGTTTGTGCATTTTCCCTTCCTGAAGTTTCCTAGGGTGGATAGTGGAACATCCGATCTGCTCAGTTGAGTGTGTATATGCTCAGAGTACAGCAGAAGAGAGACCATTTGATTGCTCCTGTCAGGGTATGTGTGAGGTTGACTGTGAAACAAATGTAGGCAGTCCTGAGCCAAATGTCCATTGCAGTCCAAGGCATCTGCAAGGCACATTTGCTTTTTGGCTGTGATGGAAAGGGGTTGGCTATGTCTGTCGTGTCTTCCTTTCCAGCTCTGATCCCCTGAGCTAGAGGAAGGTGTTGCCATTGATGTCTTTCCCAGGTACATTTTTTTTGTTTGTTTTTTTCTTTTGTAGATTTTATGCATTGACAGCCCAAAGCCTTGAGTAAAGAAACGATTCTTTAGGAACAAAAAAGCTCTTTTTTGTCTGTGACATTTAGGACATCAGGCAGAATGGTCTTTCCAGATAAAGTTGGCTGGTGATGGGAAGAGTGGCGTCTACGGGTCATAAAGCACGATGTCTGTACATATTTCCTGCCGACAGGCACTTACTCTGTGTGCCAACCCCATGTGTTAATGTCACCACTTCCTTCTCCATGGGGCTTCCAGGTTTCTTTGCTGAATAATTCTGCCTGCGGAGCTTCTGTTGGTAGAACTGGGAAGGAAAACTGTGCTGACATGAACACCTTCTTCAGTGAGTTTATTTTTTTAGTTGGCTATTTCCAAATATTTAAAAATTTCTAACAAGCAGAAGGAAAAGGTAGAATAAAAGGAAATAAACAGCATTTAACTACACATTATTATAATTTTTTTTTTTTTTTTGCTGGATTCAGAACTTAGAATTTGACTAGGTATTGAATCTGGTGCTAATGCATACATTTAATAAACTTTTTAGAATCCAACAAGAGAGACAAGAAAGTCCCAAGCCCCTAGTGGTACCAGAGGTGTCACTGACTAAGTGAACACAACTACTATCCAAGTGCTGGAAGAGGAGTGGGCTTCCCAGGAGGTGCAGGTGGTAAAAAATCCACCTGCCAGTGAAGGCGATGTGGGTTCAATCCCTGGGTAGGGAAGATCCCCTGGGGAAGGAAATGGCAACCCACTCTAGTATTCTTGCCTGGAGAATCCCATGGCCAGAGGGGCCACAGGCCATGGGGTCATAAAGGAGCTGGACACAACCTAATGACTAAACAACAAGAGGAGGAACATGTGGTCAAAGTGACTTGATTGTGGATGGAGATCTCTACTCCTTTCTGTTAACCTTGTTGTAGCTCCCAAAGATATGTCCTCCCCCGACCCAGGGCACTCCTGTGATCTTTCATGACATGAGGAAATATACACAAGAACATTCTTTTTAAGTCCAAACTAAAATTATCTCCTAGGGATTTGGTAAAACAAACAGTTTGGGTTATTTTGGATGGGGGTAGAGAGAGAGAGGGTGTTTTCTCACTTTTTACTTGACACTTTCTTTCTTGTAAGAGGGGAAAAAGGTTACAGAAACGTGAGAAAAAATATGAGCTTGTCTGACCCGCCCTTCCCTCTAGGTATTGGGCAGCTGTAAATCTGGATTGAGCAATGCGTAAAAGAAGTCTGGTCACTTTCAGTGATTTTTGTAGTATATCACTGTGATCTGTGATTTTAAAAATTGTTTTCAATTTTATATGCTTTATAACTTTAGGTTAGGTTTTTAAAAAATGAAATATAGGGCAACAAAAGGAAATTGAAATGTATGTTTTCTTAAGTGAAATTAGTGTGAATCTTTAATAATATTAATCACAATTTATCACATCAAAAAAAAAAAAAAGTATATCTTCGGGATGTCTCTCTGAAGTTCTCCTCAGGATCCAGAACTCAGAATTGCCTTAGTCTAAAAATACTTCATAACTCTAATGCTACAAGGGCAACAATTCAGTCTGAGGTAGAAGATTCTGAAGAAAGAAGAGGTGCTTTCAATTACAGGGACTGCTATTACAAGAAAGATGGGAATCATATGTTCTCTATTCCTAATGACGAGAAAATTAATTTAAAAAAACACTTGAATAAAGAAAAGCTAGCTAGACATAAGGAAGAATGAGCTAACAGTGATGTTTGTGGAAAATGAGAGCCAACAAGGGGTATTTTCCTGTTTCTGTTCTTGAATAGTCAGTATATGGATTAAAGACACCAGTGTCTTAGAGGAGGCTTTACGGGTTTCACCTCAGTGCACAGAAGGGGCATTGCTGCTGCTGCTGCTAAGTCCCTTCAGTCGTGTCTGACTCTGTGCGACCCCATAGACAGCAGCCCACCAGGCTCCCCCGGCCCTGGGATTCTCCAGGCAAGGGTACTGGAGTGGGGTGCCATTGCCTTCTCTGGGGACATGTCTAAGTAGCCAAAAAACAAGAAAATAGTGCAAATGTTCACAAACTTGGTGCCAGGACAAAGCATCCCCAGAAACAGTGATACAGTAGATGTGGCGTGGTCTCTGGAAATCTGTACTGCTTTTGAAGAATAACAAAACTTGTGAAGCACAGATGCAGTGCTGAAGTCTCTGACTTAGGTGCCAGGAGCCTGGGTTCATCCCCTAGTCTGTCCCTAATTCATGAAAGATCCTGGCAAGTGGCAGTTTCTTTGCCTAGAACATCCATATTTCACTTGGTCCTTCTGTCTCATGAGAAAAGAGCTGCAGAAGGTTTTCTAAGGTAGAAAAGCACTTTACAAATCTGATGGCATATTCTTTTTATCAAATTTTACATCCCTCATTAATCACTTTCCCAAATTAATCAGAGAAAGCCTTCTCTTCCCCCAGCTAATATGATACAGGGGATTGCAAATCCACAGATACTAATTAGGAGCCTGCCCTGTGAGCACACCTGTAGAACCCAGTCTGCTACTTTCCACCTTTGTGATCTCAGGGAAATTATTCAAATTTTCCGAGTTTCTGTAACCTCATTTGTGAAATGGAGATGCTTTTACTTGCCCTAAGGCAATGGCACCCCACTCCAGTGCTCTTGCCTGGAAAATCCCATGGACGGAGGAGCCTGGTGGGCTGCAGTCCATGGGGTCGCTGAGGGTCAGACAAGACTGAGCGACTTCACTTTCACTTTTCACTTTCCTGCATTGGAGAGGGAAATGGCAACCCACTCCAGTGTTCTTGCCTGGAGAATCCCAGGGACGGGGGAGCCTGGTGGGCTGCCGTCTATGTGGTCGCACAGAGTCGGACACGACTGAAGTGACTTAGCAGCCCAGTTGTCATGAGGATGAAACCTGTAAAGTTCTTGCTATCCTTCAGAGCAGTCTGAGTCTTCTCGCCCAGAAATCCTTTCCTTCTCTTTCAATAGTTCCTTCCTCTACTTTTGAATGTGACTGTCTTATGGCAGAGACTGAATGGCAAAATTGGACCGGAAAAAAGTTAAGGTGAACAGAAAATGGCCCAGAATTAACAGAAATAAGTGTTTTACTTTCTCCAAAAGCTATATATATATATATATTTGAGAAGGAAATGGCAACCCACTCCAGTATTCTTGCCTGGAAAATCCCATGGATGGAGAGGCCTGGAGGGCTACAGTCCATGAGGGTCACAAAGAGTTGGACATGAATGAGCGACTAACACACACACACACACACACACACACACACATTGAGAAAAGAGTCAGAGGTGCCTGTCCCTGGGTGTGTGGTGAGGGACATAAAATTCCCTCGGAGCATCTGTAAACTCAACTTCATTGAGAACTCAAGGCTCTTTGGCAAACAGAACACATGGAATTTCTAGAGGCTCCTATAATGATGTTTAAAAAGCAAACAGATATATTCAGTGAGGTCTTTTCTGGCCTCAGCTCTGGAATGATTCTTGCCCTTTTTCTGTTAAGAAGGGACTTATGAGAGAGAATAGAAGCTGTAGTGTCAGACAGAAGAACAATGGAGCCATGTTTTAGGTGGGATTTAAAAAATTACAGCTATGGAACACTTCATTCCTAAAAATCTCTGGCATCAACAGAGAATAGATACAGCAGGTGCTTCTGGAAACATAAGTTTTCTTTTTTTTTGGCAGTGGGGTGGGTGAGTCCTTGTTCAAAATAGGTTAGTGATATAACTGCAGTCCTCAAAGAGAGTATAATACCCAACTAGAGATCGCCTACTCTTTTCTTTTATTGCAGACAAGCTCAATATGATGGGAGAAATGTCCTTGAAGCATTGACCTGAGTGCCTTCATAGGTGGAGATGGCATTGCCATCTGACAATCAATTAGGCACTTGAGAAGTTGTTTTTGAAGCCACCCTTGTATCCCAAATGCTTAGTGGCAGAAGAGATTCTGTGGCAGAGACTGGCTGGTCACTTCCCTGAGTCTAGGGGTGTGACAAGAAGCCCAGACTCTCCAGTGTGACACCTGAGGGCTTTCCTGATATGCCACAGGCTTTCCTCTCTAACTTATCCTTTACTTGCCCCTCTTCCACAACCCACTGTCCCCCTCACCGAATGCATGAATAAATGAACGGATCATTTCCAGTAACTCCTTAAAAGCAAAAATCCGACCCTTCCCTACCTCCATCTCTCACAACTCTACATTTTGAAAGATGCAACTATGGTACTTTGTTCTAGAACCAAGAAGTTTTGAGGGGTAAGGATTTGCTGACAAATGGTCCTTTGAGTTCTTGTGAGATAAAGACTCTAATCCCATTACCCAACCATAGATATAGAACATATCTTATCTATGTGCACGTGTGCTTAGCTGCATTCAACTCTTTGCGACCCCATGGACTGTAGTCTGCTAGGCTCCTCTGTCCCTGGGATTTTTCAGGCAAGAATACTGGAGTGGGTTGCCATTTCCTCCTCCAGGGGATGTTCCTGATCCAGGGATTCAATTTGCATCTCCTGCATTGGTAGATGGATTCTTTACCACTGAGCCACCTGGGAAGCCCTTACCTATGAGTATAGAGTGAATATTTGTGTCTCCTCAAAAATTCATGCACTGAAGCCCTAATCCCCACTGCACTAGCACTCGGAGAAAAGGCCTTTGGGAGAGGCATTAGAGTTACATGAGGTTATGATCTCACGATGGGACTACTGCCCTTATAGGGAAAGGAAGAGACACGAGATCTTTGTCTGCCATGTGAGGTACAGCAAGAAGACAGCCATCTGCAAGGGAGCCCTCCCCAAACAGAACCAACTATGATAGCACCTCGATCTTAGATTTCCCAGCTCCCAGAATGGTGAGAAATAAATTCCTGTTATATAAGCTGCCCAGTCTGTGGTATTTTGTTATAGCAGCCTCAGCAGACTAAGACAGAAATTGGTATTGATCATGGGATACTGCTGTAACAAGTACCTAACAATATGGATGTGGAACTGGGCAGAGAGCAGGAACTGGAAGAGTCTTGAGGTGCTTGCTGGAAAGAGCCCATATTGCCAAGAAAGGAGAGTTAAAGGTATTCTGGTGCGGGCTCAGACAGTGTGGAACAAAGAGCGTGGCTGTGTTCCTCAAAGGCTTTGAGATCCGCTCACATCCATGGCTCCTTTACACGGAGGCCCTTGGGCAACATGGCAACAGTGGAAAAGCAGAGGGACTGGATCCTCCTTGTGCTGGTGGCAACGCCTGGCTTCCAGGTGCTAGCTTTGATAGGGGGATAGTGTTCTAGAAAGCTAACTTGGAATTGGTCTAGTCTGGAAAACAGAACATTTTAAATGGAAAGAGACAATTTCTGGGGAATCCTGCAAGAGATAAAAGTGGGGAAAATTGAGAGAGAGAGGGCAAGTAAAGGAATGGACTCTAAAGGAGAGCCAGGGACTTCCCTAGTAGTCCAGTGGTTAAGAATCCATCTACCAATGTAGGGGCCATGAGTTCAATTCCTAGTCAGGGATTGTCCCCCACATGCTGTGGGGCAACTAAACGCATTCACCACAACTACTGAAGCCCACGTGCTCTAGAACCTATGCTCTGCAACAAGAGAAGCTACCACAATAGAAGCCTGTGCCCCACAACTAGAAAAGATTGCACACAGCAACGAAGACCCAGTGCAGCCAAAAACAAACAAGCAAACAAATAAAACAAGGAGCCATTTTGTTGTGCGGTGTTTTTAAGAGTTGTCAGATGGCTCAGGTCCATTGCGACCAGGTGAGGAGCGGAAAACTCATTTGCTAATCTTTCCTGCCACCAAACCCCACCCTCCAACTTGTTATACTACTCGTAGTCATCCAACAAGTAGTGATGCCTCTTTCTGGCACATTAAGCATTGTGCTAAACCTTATGGGTCATATAGAAAATATAGGAGACACAGGTATGTACCTAAGTTTCTAGCTTCACAGAGGGAACAGGGCTCATTCCTGTGTAAGCGAGCACTAGAAAAACAGAAACAATTTGAGATGGTGCAGTTCACAAAGTGCTCTAGATGGCAGTTCTTTGTTGCATATTAGAACTGGTTGGGGGAACTTTTAAAAATCATGAGCCCAGGCTATACCCCATCGAGGTGAAATCAGAATCTCTGGGAGTGGAACCCAGACATCAGTATATTTTAGTTGCCCAAGTGATCCCAGTGTCTTACAACCAAGTTTGAGAAACCATGCTCTAACTGAAAAACTAGCTCTAATGGAGAAAAAAATCCAAGCTGTACATTCATTAGCTCTGTAATCTTGGACTAGCCAATGATAATTCTGGGGCCTGACTATTTCAAAGATTTTTGTAAGTCCCATTAAGAGCACTTTATGTCTCCAATGATTAGCATAATGACTGCCGCATAGAAGGTACCCAACAAAGATGCATTTATTTGAATGGATGATATTGGAAGAGTTATTTAATAAGCTTGAAAATTAATAGCAGTATTATTTGCAAAAGGTGGTTTAGTGACAATATCCGTAGTAAAAGTTGTGGTGATTCAGATTCCAACGTAAACAGTAGAGTTAAGGCCCAGGGTTTAACATGGTGGCTGTTCATAATGATGTACCACACATGTTTGCTAAATTGAGAAGTGCCTTGGGTGGATTGAAAGAATCAAGAGTAAAGCCTTTTAGTTCACCTTGGGAAATTATCTGCTTCATTGCTCTGGTCTCTGTCCATCTGTCCATGTACCACTGAGATGCCAAGCCAATAAGCCTATGGCAGATGTCCAGGAAAGTACAGAGGATATGGGAAAGCTAGAGAGATGGGGGGAGGGAGAGGAAAGGAGGGAGAAGACAGGAGTAGGGGGTGGTGGGTAGTAGGAGGTGAGGATTTTTGGTAAAGGAGGAAGAGGGGGGTACGACAGCATACCAAGAAGGAATTAAGAGAGGTTGGGAGGATGGAGAGTGATGGAAGAGACAGTGAAATGCTGGCTGGGCCAATGGTTCAAGGCAATGAGATGACAATAAAGGTTTGGTTTCATGATGATTTGAAGGTCCCAGGAGATGAGGGCCGAGAAGAGAGGAGAACGTGAAGTTGCTCAGTCGTGTCCAACTCTTTGCGACCCCATGGACTGTAGCCTACCAGGCTTCTCTGTCCATGGGATTTTCCAGGCAATAGTACTGGAGTGGATTGCCATTTCCTTCTCCAAGGGATTCTTCCCAACCCAGGGATAGAACCCGGGTCTCCCACATTGTAGACAGGCGCTTTACCGTCTGAGCCACCAAGGAAGTCCAGAAGAGAGAGGGGACTTGTCAAAGGAGCTGAAAAACCATAAGAATTCAAAGAACGTGGCTATATAGCCCACCAAGAGCAGGTCAGGTTTTACTTTCCCAGCACTTTGAAAGCCTGAAGGTTGTTAAATTGCCTCCCATTCCTGAAAAAGCCCAGGCAGGCAGCTCCCTCTGGGACTTGCATTAACCCAAGTGCTCCACTGCCAGAAACCGGCTCACTCCACTGGTCTGTCTGCAGTCCTAGCCTAGCAACACGATCAAACTTTATGAGGCTTGTTACAAGCAAATTACATGGGAAGCTGCAAAGGGTTGGAGGGAGGAGGATGGCAGTGGGGGGCCAAGTACACTGCTGGGAAAGGGGCGCCAGGGTAGGATACTGGGCTCAGCCTTGACTTGGAAAGCATTAGAGCCCATCACGGAGCAGCTGGCGGCTCCCGCCTCCAGGGCCCAATTTTCCGACTGATGACTTGAGTGTTCACACCTGCACTGGCTGGGACCGAGGCCCTCCTTCCGCAGAGTTAATGGAGCAAGCAGAACCGAGGAATGCTTTTGGCCACGACAACCATTTCTCTCCTCCTTGGCCCCACCCTCTCTACTGGCAGAGCAGGTTTCTCTCCAGCCCCATGTCAGCTTCTCCTTCCAGGCCTCTCTGCTGCTGAGGTGTGTAATCTCCATGCTGGTCCCCCACTCCACCTACTAGGTAGCCTCAGAGAGACCTGCTCCAAGACACACAAGAATCCCAGCACCTCTCCCCTGAGATGAGCTGCTGGTCTCTCCCTTGCCAAGTGGCTTCTTCTTCCCCTTCCAAATGTACAGACCCAAAACTATTCACTGGACTTTGTCCTGCATAACATAGCCTTGGACAATTCTGCTTACTTTTATTTGGCTTCCTCAGTATATTCTGCTGGAAAACAGACGGGATGGAATAACTACAAATATCCCTGGAGCAGGGGTTCCTGTGGTTCAATGTAACTTTTACAGAGAAGAAAAAAACTCATGCAGATAATATTGCTTGAACACTTTCCTATAGGAACTGAATCTTTGGAGAGCCTCTACAACCAGAGTTCCTCTCTTCAGCAGTACACACTTGTGTGTGTGTGTGTGGCTTCCCAGGTGGCACAGTGGTAAAGAATATGCCTGCCAATGCAGAAGTCGCTAGAGACGAGGGTTCAATCCCTGGGTCAAGCAGATTCTCTGGAGTAGGAAATGGCAACCAACTCCAGCATTCTTGCTTGGAGAGAAGAGCCTGGTGGGCTACAGTCCAGGGAATCACAAAGAGTCAGACATGACTGAGGGACTGAAAGTGCACATGTGTTTTGCCAGCACACACGTGTATATACACATGCACACACACACACGTTCAAATGAAAACATGGTCACTCACAATCTTGCTGGAGCAGGACCAAATCAGAGTGTCCAAACAGGACTGATGGTTTTGGACAATTTAGGAGATGGATGCAGGGTAAGGTCAACCCTGGGCAGTTTTGGACAGATGCTTTAGACTAATCTGAGATGCAGGGAAACCAGGGAAGCAAAGGAAAGATGCTATGTGAATGATGTTATATAAATTTTCTCTCCCAGCACAGCCTGAGGTGGTTAGATGCTGTTTCTATCCAATGGGAGCTCCTTATGCTCTCCCACTAACGCTGGAAAAACATTCACTTAGCAGGCTTGTCCAAACAATTCCCTTTTTAATTCAGACATGATGAACAGCAGGGGAGAAGCAAAGCCCCAGGGCTGTCCACCTCAATACCATCACTCCTGACAGGGCACAGAGCCACGCGTCCACCTCAATGGTCCATTAAAAAGCCTGATGGGGAAACTGTGTTTATGGCCAGGTTACAGAACAGGCGGGAAACAATTAATGCCTTTCCCCACAGCCCCTTTCCTTCTATTTTCCCTCCTACCCAATGCGTGCTCACAAACCCAACTCCATCCCTGGCCTTAAATACTCTTTGACAAGCTTTCTCTGGCCCACCCAAGCTCCTTGCACAGTGGTTCTCTCAGAGCACACCTAGCAGGGAAAACCATATTTACATGTGGACCTCTCCGTCTCAGATTACATCTAGACTCACAGACTCTTCCTTCTTTTCCATCCATACTTTCGTCTAAACAGGTTCTGGTGCAGCTGTAAACAATTGCCTGCCAATGCAGGAGACAGAAGAGACATGGATGCAGATTCAATCCCTGGATTGGGAAGATCCCCTGGAAAAGGAAATGGCAGCCCACTCCAGTATTCTTGTCTGGAAAATTCCATGGACAGATGAGCCTAGTGGACTATGGGCCATGGGTTGCAAGGAGTCGAACACAATTGAGCACTCAGCACACATTCATTTGCCATTTCATCTCCCTGACCTTGAACCTGCTCCCATCTTCTTTTCATACACAATCGTTCAGAAAAACATCCCTGCCTCTCTTCCTTCCCTAACCCAACCCTCCACCATGGCTCTAATTTCCCTCCACCTCTTAGCGGCCAATTCAGCACCTGCCCACTCTCCTCCTGGAGCTCACAAGAAGCTTCTATGCGAGGCAGTCTTATAACTATTTTATTGCTCCCTCTCTCTCTCTCTCAATATATTCCTGTCCTTCCAACTGAACTAGATTCCCCTGAGTTAAAAAACCTGCCTTTGGATTATGTAACAAGTTCCTCAGGGAATACATGAGGATTCAGCCAGTCAAAAGTAAAGCGAACTGCCAAAAAAAAAAAAAAAAAACCTATTAAAAAAAATGGCTAGTTTACATAGGAACCTAATTAGAGAGAGATCTAGTTGGTGGAAAGTAGTGGGAATCAAGACAGTTCTAGGTTGGGGAATGTTAGTTTCTTATCCGACAGCCATTTTGCAAGCATTAACAGGATGAAAAATGCCACTGGGGGGAAGAGGCATCTTTGAATACCTAATATGTGCTTTCCGAGGTACAGCAACTGTTCAAATATAGCAGTATTCACTGTAGCAATACAAAACATATACCACAAGTGTGATTAATTAGCCAGAGACGATCTATACCATATGCTATCAGACAGTCACTATTATGATGAAGTTTAATAACATGACATATCACACTGTGATTAATATACATTCAATTATTCAAATATGGCTGTGCTGCGCTTATAGTTTCTTTGTAAGAAATGGAAATCATTGTAACACGTTTCACACATATTTCCATATCCATAACTTTATTTTTCTGTGATATTTCAAGAAGTTGGATATTGTCCTCATGGGACTGCTCAAATAAAAGTCTCGAGTACATTGGAAGCAGGCTGGCTTCCAAAAAGAGCAGTGTGAGATGTACCTACGAGGAATGCAGGTGCTGAGGGGCAGGGCAGAGCCAGAGAGAGAATCGGAAGGCCTTTCAGAAAAGATACGCAATAACAAAGAACTGCTAAGCGCTTCTTGCTGTGGGAAACTGAGACTACTAAATTCAATTGACAGGCCAACGTTTAAGATGCTATCTACTGCAGGGGTCAGCAGACAGCAAATCTGCCAGGAAAGGGGCAGATAGTAAATTTGTTGATTTGGGGGCCATATGGCCCCTGTCACACCTGCTCAACTCTGCTGCCGAGGTGCAAAGGCGGTGATAGTCAATAATCAATGGGTAGAGCCCCACTCCAAGAGAACTTTATTTATGGACACTGATATTCGGATTTCGTATAATTTTCACACGGCACCAAATATTATTCCTCAGTTGATTTTTTTCATTTAAATATGCAGAAACGATTTGTAGCTCATGGGCTGTGGAGAAACAGGTGGTGGGCTGGATTTGGCACACGGGCTGCGGTTGCTGACTCTGATTTCAAGTGTTATATTGCAGACGTTTACCGACTGTCTAACTCCCTCCCTGCCCTGCCCTCTTCTCTCGCCCCTCTCTACTTCTTCTCTCTCTTTTCTTTCTCTACCTCCAGCTTGTGCCTGTTTTACCTCCAAAAGTTATCAAGGGCATCCTGATATGCCAGATAGTGTATCTATGGAATCCTTCTCTGTTTTTTCTCTATTCTATTTCCAAAGAGTGGGGATTTCTGTTATTTCTTCTAGGGGAAAATAACACTGAGGAGATACCTTTCTAGATACCCTTCTCAAAGAAGCTCCTTCTTCTCACCTCCAGAGAATGGGAACTCTTACTCCTGTTCAGGAGTGGGGAGGGGGCAAAAGCCTTCACAGATCTTGTGTCTTAGCATCAGCCATGTTTCTCTACATGTTCCTACCAGACAACCACAGCCAGCGCTTCAGAAAGTGTGTGGAGGAGGATGGGGACCTGGTCAGTCATTTGGGCCCCTGAATAGGGACTCACGAAGCATAGGTACCATCACCCACATATGTGTGTGCTTCGTTGCTCAGTTGCGGCCAACTCTTTGCCACCCCATGGACTGTAGCCTGGCAGGCTCTCTGTCCATGGAATTTTTTAGGCAAGAATACCGGAGTGGGTTGCCATTTCCTCCTCCAGGGGATCTTCCCAATCCAGAGATTGAAACTGCTTCTCCTGCATTGGCAGGCAGACTCTTTACTGCACCACCATATGGGCAGCTGCTCCCTATACCAGTCTTACCAATTCCCAAATCGTATCACCCATGTCCCATGCCAATTCCCTGCTGGGGGAATCCCTGGAATCCGATTTGACATTCATTCCGCACCCGAGAGCTGGAGGTAAAGTGGAGACATTCAGAGGCTCACTGTGTCTTGTCTCTGAGTTCTCATCCAGAAGCACAGAATTGGCATTAGAAGTGGACCTCCAAGCAAAGTGCATGTGAACTTCACGTGGGGTACACTTTTGCCTCAGGCCAACCCTGACCTTAATTGGCTATAATGAGCTAAATGATATGTGAGGAGCCAAGCAAAGTGCTAAATTGCCCCTAATTTGTAAACAGGGACACTGAGGTTCAAAGTCAGGAAGTAAAATGTCCACAGTCACAACGTGAGATACAGCTGCTGCTGTAGGAAATCACAAAGACTTCTCTCTATCAGCAGTCCTTGGTCTCTATTATAGGAGTCCTGTATAAATATCTGTTACTTTATTTGTCCACTGTGAGCACTCTAGCATTTCTATAGCCATGACATTTGCCAAAACGCAATGGCACGAGGTTAATAAATGTCATACAGGAAGCAGCCCCTCTTCCACCCCCAGGTTCTGGGAATGGGAGAAATTCTACTAGATCTGAAACAAGCAAAATCACTGAACTAAAAACAAGTACACGTTGTAAACAAAAAGTCTTCGTGCCTACTCTGGTGCTGTCCTTCCCCTGTGATCTATGTTGTCTGCTTAACGATACTCGCCTGTGAGAAGCCAATAAGCGATGGGAGGTTCCTGAGAGCTGGGGAAAGTCTGAACATGTTCACAGCATTTTAAATCTCTCTACATAGTCTGATATCACTGCAAGCCCACACTCTCCCTCCAACTAGTTATTTTTAACAACAGCAAAACAGCAGCAGCATAGCTGTAGGGATGGGCAGCCGGGAAGTGCTGTACCAACCGCCAAACCTCCCTTCTGCCTGCAAGCAGACAAGCAAAGCGTCCTTCTTTTGAATGAGAACTCATCTCTCCAAGGGCCTAGAATCCATATCAGTATTAACCAACTGGTCATCTACTCAAACGGTTGGAAAAACAAAGGTGCCTTGCTACTCTGCATTGCCATTGCAAGAGGTCAAGGTGGATTTAATCAAAGCTCTCATCATGTGAGTAAGATGCAGGAATCAATGTAAGCAACAAAACTGATACGTAGAAAGGGGTAATGATCGGCCAGTGTCTGGTTACTCTGAATCAAAGCACATGATCCTGTGAAGAGCAGCTAGGATTGCCAAGATACATCTGAGAAGACCCCAGCAGGAGTTTGTAATGATATTCCTCTACAGTATGAGTTATATGTTAAGCAAATGTCCTCAAATACTTCATGAAACAAGCTATCAAAAGCCAGCTGTTGACCGCGTGTGCTTTCCTTTGAAAGAAACAGAATGTATTTTATGATTAGTTCAGAGGCTCAATATTTAGGACATGGAGGACGAGATATGGGTATACCCAAATCACAACTTAAAAGGTAAGACTTGCAAGGCCAGTGGAACAGAATTATGCCTAAGCATCTCTTTAAAGAAATGGTTCTAACATTTAAGACCCAAATGAGAATGCAGTTTACTTTCAGACAACATGGCACCCCATCCCTCCATTTTCCATGCAGTGAAAATCTGAGTTACAGTCTGCTCTGGGCATCTGTGGTTCTGCATCTACATATTCAGTCAACCTCAGATTGTGTAGTATGCATTTAGTAAAAAAAAAAAAAAAAATTCACTTGTAAGTGAACCCACGCAGTTCAAAGTCATGTGGTTCAAGGGTCAACTATACTTAATAAATTCCTCATGGGAATATTTCAATTGATTACAAAACCAGCAATGAAAAAATGTTGACATGAAGAAAAAACACTTGTCTCTGCCATCAATTAGCTTACAGTTTAATATGGAAGCCGACATGAAAATAAACAATTATAGTACAACACAATTAGATAATATCTACCAAAAAAGGCATGAAACGGAAATAGCTACCATTAGTGTTAAGCTCAGCAAGTGACTTAGGGACAGATTATTTATATTATTTACATAAAATTTAAAAGGTATGAGAGTCTAGGATAAGTGCCTTAATCTTCCTAGGAAGGTCAGGGAAGGCTTCTTAGAGGAGATACTACTTAAGTTTTCCAAAAAGGCATGCAGGCTGCCTCCCAGACAGAAGAGACCGCACACACGAAGGCATGGTGACACAAGAGCATGGTGCATAGAGCAATTCCTAGTAGATCAGAGGCTTCTGGAGGAACTTAGCAAAGTGAGAATCTCCCCTATGTGATTCTTCCCTCTAAGGACATTTGTTGCTGTTTAGTCTCTAAGCTGTGTCTAACTCTTTTGCTACCCTGTGGATTGGGGCCTGCGAGGTTCCTCTGTTCATGAGATTTCCTAGGGAAGAATACTGGGGTGGGTTTCAGTTTCCTCCTCCAGAGGAACTTTCCAGCTCAGGGATCGAACCTGTGTCTCCTGCACTGGCAGGTGGATTCTTTACCATTGAGCCACCTGGGAAGGGCATAAATGATTCTTCAAACCCTGACAGCTTTTCTCCAGTGGAAGGCATGGTTATCCCAGTTGATTTCTTGCAGATCCATAAGTAAGCTCTCCATACCCTGTTTCTTTACCTGTTCTCTACCCCTAGCTGGTGATGATCTGTCCTGGTAGAAGCAATAGATTGCATGCTGTTTTTTAGCCAGTAGGCAGAGATAATCAAGCTATTTCAAATCCTAAAAGATGATGCTCTGTAAATGCTGCACTCAATATGCCAGCAAATTTGGAAAACCTCAGCAGTGGCCACATGACTGAAAAAGGTCAGTTTTCATTCCAATCCCAAAGAAAGGCAATGCCAAAGAATGTTCAAACTACTGCACAATTGAACTCATCTCACATGCTAGCAATGTAATGCTCAAAATTCTTCAAGCCAGGTTTCAATAGTATGTGAACTGTGAATTTCCAGATTTTCAAGCTGGATTTAGAAAAGGCAGAAGAACCAGAGATCAAATTGCCAACATCTGCTGGATCAAAAAAAAAGCAAGAGTTCCAAAAAAACATACGCTTCTGCTTTATTGACTGTCAAAGCCTTTGACTGTGTGGACTACAACAAATTGTGGAAAACTCTTAAAGAGATGGGAATACCAGACCACCTTACCTGCCTGCTGAGAAATCAGTATGCAGGTCAAGAAGCAACAGTTAGAACCAGACATGGAAAAATAGACTGGTTCCAAATTGGGAAAGGAGTATGTCAAGGCTGTATACTGCCACCCTGCTTATTTAACTTATATGCACAGTACATCATGTGAAATGCCGGGCTGGATGAAGCACAAGCTGGCATCAAGATTGCCAGGAGAAATATCAATAACCTCAGATATGCAGATGACACCACCCTTAGGGCAGAAAGAGAAGAAAAACTAAAGAGCCTCTTGAGGAAAGTGAAAGTGAAAAAAGTTGGCTTGCTTAAAGCTCAACATTCAGAAAACTAAGATCATGGCATTTGGTCCCATCACTTCATGGCAAATAGATGGAGAAACAACGGAAACAGTGACAGACTTTATTTTTTGGGTCCCCAAATCACTGCATATGGTGATTGCAGCCATGAAATTAAAAGATTCTTGCTCCTCGGAAGAAAAGCTATGACAAACCTGCATAGCATATTAAAAAGCAGAGACATTACTTTGCTGACAAAGGTCTATCTAGTCAAGGCTATGGTTTTTCCAGTAGTCACGTGTGGATGTGGGAGTTGGACCATAAAGAAAGCTGAGCATCACAGAATTGATGCTTTTGAACTGTGGTGTTGGAAAAGACTCTTGAGTGTCCTCTGGACTGCAAGGAGATCAAACCAGCCTATCCTAAAGGAAATCAGTCCTGAATATTCACTGGAAGGACTGATGCTGAAGCTCCAATATTTTGGATACCTGATGTGAAGAACTGACTCATTGGAAAAGATGCTGATGCTGGGAAAGATTGAAGGCAGGAGGAGAAGGGGACGACAGAGGATGAAATGGTTGGATGGCATCACTGACTCGATAGACGTGAGTTTGAGCAAGTTCTGGGAGTTGGTGATGAACAGGAAAGCCTGGCATGCTGCAGTCCATGGGGTCACAAAGAGTCAGACACAACTGAGCAGCTGAACTCAACTGAGGCAGCGACAGGCCAAGCAGTACTGCCACAAACTTGCCCCACACTCACATCTTTGACCACAGCCATGGAAAAACATGCTCCAAGGGCCTGCTGCTGCTAAGTCACTTCAGTCGTGTCCAACTCTGTGCAACCCCATAGACGGCAGCCCACCAGGCTCCCCCATCTCTGGGATTTTCCAGGCAAGAACAGTGGAGTGGGTTGCCATTTCCTTCTCCAGTGCAGGAAAGTGAAAAGTGAAAGTGAAGCCACTCAGTCATGTCCAACTCTTCATGACCCCATGGACTACAGCCTACCAGGCTCCCTCGTCCCTGGGATTCTCCAGGCAAGAGTACTGGAGTGGGGTGCCATTGCCTTCTCCCTGAGGGCCTAGGGTCCAAGCATATTTACCAACTGTTACATCTAACCCTTACTAGAAACCTGATATTTCTATTGACTAGGGAAGCAGCATTTTTAGAACAGTCTGATGCATTGGGAAGAGCACTGGATTAGAAGTGAAGAGGTCCATCTGTGGAGGTCCACCCACATCCGTGGGTCTACCATTAATTAGCATCATTTTTCTGCCTTGTCTCTTAACCTCTCTGGACCTTGGTTTCCACATCTGTAGAATGGATAGATTGGCATAGGTCACTCTCATGGTCCTTTCTGGCTCTAAGATTCTGAGGGAATTACTCAGGGAATACAACGGGTAGAGGTTGTCACTAAACACACAGTTCAACCAGACTCTGTGTCATGAAAGATTATTCTAGAACAGGGGCTGACAAACCACAGCCCATGGGTCATACCTGGTTTGCAGCCTGTTTTGGTACAGTCCACAGTCTGAAAATGGTTAAAACATTAAAAAAAATTAAAAATAAAACAAAAAAGAATATGTGACAGAGACTATATGTGGCTCACAAAGCATAATATATTTACTATTTGGCCCTTTACACAAAAAACTTTGCTGATCTCTGCTCTAGAATACCCAGAAACTGTCCATATTGGAGGCTTTAGTCATTTAATATACTTGAAAAACAGTTATTTCCTAACTTTTCTTAGGTTATGTGACAGATTAAATATGATCATAATTTTTTTACATTCTTCCCATTGGTTTGTGTCTCTGCCTGTTGGCTCTGGGGGGGATCTGTGACTCCAATAAGACACTGAGGACATGTACTAAGCCAGTGTTGGGACCAAGGCCTTGAGAAATTGGCAGGTTCCTCTTTCTGTTTCTTGGGACACCCTTTCTGGGAGCCTGAAATTCCCAGATAGGAGACATCTGTATGTATGAAGTGAAGCCACCCGGGCCCTCCAGACTGGCTCATCTGCTACCTGACCGCCACCAAGGATCCTCGGTCAGAATCACATGGAACAGAAGATCTAGCTAGTCAAGTCTTGCCTAAATTCATGACCCACAAAACCTGTACATGTAATAACATGACTGTTGTATAGACCCTCTATGTTTTGGGGGAGTCTGTCATATAATAAGAGATAACTGGAATAGGACCAGTGTGCAGTGCTAATGAAATACACATCAGGAGCTTCCTCTGTCTTGGGTGGTGCCCTGAATCTATATTTTAATAAGGCCCTTCAGGTGATTCATATTCTCAAACAAGTTGGAGAATTAATCTTCACAGTGACTCTATGACTTTCTGAAATATGCTTGGGATCATGCATAAAAGCACCTAGATTCTTCTGTTGTACCTTCTGGAGGACTCTAGGTAAGGCCTGGGTGTGGCCATAGCCCACTGCCCAATACTAGTCACTCCAAGACACTGAGTGCCTTCTTTGGACAGAACCCTGCCCCAGGCACTGTGGGAGACTGGACTGATTGTAAATACCTGAAGGCTGGGTCTTGGGGTCATTTGCCATCCTACCCTAGCACCTAGCATGGATCCTAACTGGGCACAGAGTAATTGCTTAATACATGCTTATGGGTTAAAAGCAAGTAATAATTGCCATATACCTGTTGATAATTTATTTCATCCTAGCATTTAGTTTCCTATGATTATTTCATTTAATCCTTACAGTGATCCTCAGAGGTAGTTGTTATTTACTTTATCTTAAGAATAACAAACATAAAATTCAGGGTATTCAACTCCCAGAATTTGCCTGAGATAGCTCATAGAACAGGACCAGCTATTCAGATAAAATGCCTGACTTTAGTGTTCATAACCACCCCACAATCCCCGCTTGGGTGACACATTCATAGTCCCCAACTTTGAGGGGCTTCAAAGCTATGACAAACCTAGACAGCATATTAAAAAGCAGAGACACCACTTTGCTGACAAAGATCCACATTGTCAAAGCTACGGTTTTTCCAGTAGTCATGTATAGATGTGAGAGTTGGACCATAAAGAAATCTGAGTGCCGAAGAATTGATGCTTTTGAACTGTGATGCTGGAGAAAACTCTTGAGAGTGCCTTGGACAGCAAGGAGATCAAACCAATCAATCCTAAAGGAAATCAACCCTGAATATTCAGTGGAAGGATTGATGCTGATGCTGAAGCTCCAATTCTTTGGCCGCCTGATGTGAAGAGTCAACTCACTGGAAAATACCCTGATGCTGGGAAAAAGTGAAGGTGGGATAAGGGGACAACAGAGGACGAGATGGTTAAATGGCATCACTGACTCAACTGACATGAGTTTGAGCAAACTCTAGAAGATGGTGAAGGACAGGAAAGCTTGGCTTGCTGCAGATCATGAAGTTGCAAAGAGACATGACTTAGCAACTGAAAAACAACAAACCTGTGAAAGCCATGGCACAAGTACATACCTGGGAATATTGCACAGAGTGGACTATGTCAGTGGTCTGGCTCTGCTGGCAGATGGCTGTGGGGGTCCATGAGAGCTGAATCAGTTGACTGTTGCTTCATAGCAAACAACCACAGTCTTCAGTTCAGTTGCTCAGTCATGTCTGACTCTTTGAGACCCCATGGACTTCAGCACGCCAGGCTTTCCTGTTCATCACCAACTCCCAGAACTTGCTCAAACTCATGTCCATTGAGTTGGTGATGCCATCCAACCATTTAACTACAGTATTAATGGTTTTAAAAACTCATTCATTAGCTCACAGTTCTGAATGTCGGAGGTCCTAGCACAGCATGGGTGTGTTCTCTGAACATGGGTCCCTCAAGGCTAAAGTCAAGGTATCAGCCAGGCTGCAATCTCATCTGAAGCTCAGGGACCTTTTCTAAGCTCATGTGGTTGTGGCAGAATTCAGTTTCTTGAGGTCACAGCACTGACTAAGGCCCCTGGGTCCTTGTTGACTATCAGCCACGGGCTCCTCAGAGCTCCTAGAGGTCACCCATAATTCTCATTCCCTGGCCCCTCCATTTTCAAAGCTAGTGATGGAGAGCCACCCTGCTGTTAAATCCCTTTCGCACTTCAAACTCTTTAGGAACAGCCCAGTGCCTGTTAAGAGTTCCTCTGATTAGATCAGATTTCCCCAGCATACTCTTTTCTTTAAAGTCAATTGATTTTGGACCTTAATGATGTCTGCAAGATCTCTTCACAACACGGTTCAAACACAATTCCTTCAAACACCTAGATCGGTGCTTGCCTGAATACGTGGGAGAGGATGGGGATCTTGGAGACCATCCTGGAATCCTGCCTAGCAGGAGAGCACAGAAGAGACTGAAGAACAGAAGCTGCTTCATAGGCATGTCCTCTTACAAAGATGCTCCCTTTCTCTGTACTCAGAGGTCCCAGTGGAGAGGAATCCATTCTGGAACCTTAAGGCATGTGATTATACAGTGACTTCTTAATCTGAGAGTGGGATTCGGGGAGGAGGGAGTGCTGGCCCATAAAACAATGACTCTGCATATTAATGTGCTGTACAGAGGTAGAGAGGCTGTGAAGAGCGGTGCCCCATGCTGGTTCCCCGTCTTTCTCCTCTTAATAAGGTCTCTGTGGAGAGCATCTGCCCCAGAGGTGTGAGCTGGGCAGAGTCTGAGTTTGCCTTCCCTCCCCTCCACCACAGCCCTGTGTTCTCTGCAGAATCTGCTGCTTTTGTCAGGGAAGTTGATTACTGAATAATGAATTATCGTTCTTTTTCCATTTTCCAGCCCTCTTCAGAAATGTGGCGCTACTTTTCTACTTACTGAGGCTCAAAATGGAAAGAAAAAGAGAAGATTCTTCTTTCATCCAGAGAGAGGAAGAAGAAGAAGAAAAAAAAAAAAGAAAAAAACCAACCACAATCTTACCTAACAGCTCCATCTCACTCCCGGGGATGATAGTGATAATTGTTTTAATTAATTCAATTTCTAACTTCGGAGTAATTTCATTTCTTCCTTGACCGGATGATAATGTCTCTGGTCAATGAAGTGAAGTTTCACTAGATAATACTAGGCAGGGTCACTTGGTCAGATCAGAAAAGTCCTTGCCCTCTTGGCAGGGGGTGGGGGGTGCGGGGTGGAGGCATAGCCCAGAAATGAGAGTTCCACTCTAAGAGAATAGAGCTGTTCCTGCATCAGAGAGCAGTGTCATGTTAGAAAGTCTTCCCAGGGCAGTGGTGGAGGGTCCCCTATACATCACAGGTGTGGGAGTTCTCCACAACATGAGAGTTATTCTCCTGGGAAAAGGAACTCAGAGGCAGGTAGCCGTAGGTGAGAAAGGGTAATGTCACAGACCAGAATTCATGCAGAGCAGAGTGAGCAGAAGGAGCTTCAGATGCAACATGAAAACTGACCTGTGACCCAAGACCAGTCCTTAAGTTACGTACCCCCAAATGAGAGCCCGAGGAAGGAAAAGCTGACAGACAGCTGGTTCTGGGATATCACTGCCCCAGGGCACTTCTTCAAGGGCCCATTATAAGCTGCACAGCATCAGTGAGGTTCTATCATAGGGACCTTGGTATGTGTGAGAGCATGCGTGTGAAGGGGAGTGTGCGTGAGAATAAGTGTGAGAGACTGAGTGTGTGTGCATCTATGTGAGAGGGTGTTGTGAGGGTTGTGTGAGAGAGTGGATGGTAAGTGTGTGTGTGTGTGATGCTGGAAGGAATCCTGACATAAGCCAGGTTGCCTGAGTGACCTTTATACCAGATTAAAATCCCCAAGGAGAAGGAATGGTAGGACCCAGCAGGGCACTGGTGGGAAGAAGCAGGAATGGATTCAGTACTTAGTAAACAGAGGCAACTGAATCAGGTGACTGGGGAAAGAGAGGTGGGGAGTGGACGTCAGGAGGCATCTGAGCTTGTGACTTGAGCAGCTGGGTGAATAGTGGCCCCCAAAGGGGCAGGATGGGATGGGTGGGAGGGAGGTTCAAGAGGGAGAGGATATATATATATATATGTGTGTGTGTGTGTGTGTGTGTGTGTGTGTGTGTATGTATATGTATATAAACAGAGCATGGCAACTCACTCAAGTATTCTTGCTGGAAAATCCCATGGACAGAGGAACCTGGTGGGCTACAGCCCATGGGGTTACAAAGAGTCGGACATGACTGAGCAACTGAGCATATATATACATATACATATATATATATATATATACAGTTATAGACTGATTTGCAAAGTTGTATGACAGAAATCAACAAAATATTGTAAAGCAATTATCCTCCAATTAAAAATAAAATAG
>NW_011494861.1:18818313-18831208 GCF_000754665.1 Bison bison bison
AATAGATAATAGAGAAAAATGAAAGCAAAGTTGATGGGACATCATTTGAAACAAGTGTATGCTTTTCAGGAAACTACATGGGTCTTCAAGAAATATTTTCTGTCTTCAGAGTCTGCAAAAGCCTTATGTCTACCATCATTCACACTTTGAACTACCAAGAATATAATAAAGCATGCTTCTAATATGCTTTAATCAGTTTCCTATCTCTTATCTGTCTTCCTCTGTGTCTACCAGGCTTCTCTTTCTATCCTGTCTTTAGAGCACCCCACCTCAGTGATCGTGTACCCTTCCTGTTAAGGCAGCATTATCTCCACAGTCTGTTAGCTCACACTGAATGCAAGCACAGCCAGGGCATCCGGAGCAGCTGTTTGCTGACTTGAACTCCATACAACTAAGGATCTAAGACAGATCCAAGCTTTTCTGTAGCTTTAATAGTGTTTAAAACTTTGTTAGCTTGATAGCTACTAGGGAAGCTCCAGAATATCAAAAATTAAATAGAAACTAAAATAAAAGCCAAGGTTTCTTTTGAGAGATCTTGGCCTTCTCCATTATTAGCATATTCAGGTAACTACCTCAGTAGAACCTGGTCTTCAAAGTGAGTTGGTAGCTCCTGGGAGGTTAAGAATATTGTTGGGGATGGAGAGGTGATGAGATGGCATCACTGTCCACCTTCAGTTAGAAATATCCTGGGAAAGACAAGGAACATTGAGACTAGGAGACCAGGGGAATGGGAGAAGACAGCTTCCTTGAAAGGTGAGCAGGCAAGCCCAGGACAGGACATGTGACAGGCTCCTGTGTCACAGGAGGCTCCAACCGAGAGAGAGGCTGTCTTTTCAGATGGTCCACTACTGGAGGATTACAATTTTAAAAATTAACTAACCCCCTTATGAGAGGGACCAGATTGAAGGCAATATGCTGCTTTGTTTCCTAGTTCTCTTCCATGGCAAACAAGGCTTTAAAAATGCTCTGCAGAACTAAATCATGAATCATGCAAGAGAGAGCAGTAAAGTCCAGACGAAGGGCAGGCTGCTGTAATAAACTCCCAGAAAGACCTCAGGAAGGCTACTGCCGGCAGGAGTTGAAGGGTAAAACATTGTGCAGTGAGAGTTGTGGAAATGTACAGAAAGACAAGGGCAAGAAACCTGAGGACTGAGAAAATTGGGGGTGGGGGAGGTGGGAGGATCAGGTTATAAGGAGCAATAACAGAGGTCATGAATCTCATCCTATGAACTGCAAGGTATCCCTGTAACAGGTCTGGATCATGGTGGATTGGTGTGCCTTGAAGGGCGTATGAAGAGCTTACTTGCAGACACAGGTCAGATCACCCCTGGCAACCCCAACCTCCTTCTCTGGCATCTAGATCATCAGTGTCATAGAGATGAGCAGCCTCCAACTCAGACATCACAGAAGCAAGACTCTAGGCAGGCCAAGTGAGTGAACCCAGTTAGGCACAGGAAAAGCCATTTATCTGGATTTCACAATTGATGGAAATGTGGATGCAGACAAATATTTCTCTACCATCAGGAAATCTGCAGTGTGAGAGAATGGCCGCGGGCCCCTGGCACTCAGCCTCAGTGTTGGAAACCAATAGGATGTGGAGGGAGAGGTGGCAAGCTGGATGGTAATGATGCGGCCACACTCCCTACAACCTACTGCCAGCAAAGGAGATTGAGTGGCCTATGGCTGCCACATCCAACTGTCAAAAGAAGCTGTACTAATTTTCATATGGTGTCTGCCAATTTTTAAAAAGTTCAGATTTTAAAGGTAGAAATAAAACACCTAGGAAGGTTGCATTCAACCTGTATGCAGTCAGTTTTAAATTTCTTATCTGGTTCAATACTCTCATTTTATAAATAAGAAAACTGAGGCCCACGGAGAAGTGTCTGATCTTCTGCTACACTGTGAATTGAGGCCAAGGCTACACCTAGAGCTTAGATCTTCCCTTCTGCAGGCCTCCTGCCATCTCCCAGCTTCTCTGGCTACATTAGGATCCTCTCATAATCTGTTTCAGAAGCATCATTGCACTACTCCACTCCGTGGCAAATAGATGGGGAAACAATGGAAACAGAGACAGAGCTTAATGTGGGGGCTCCAGAATCACTGCAGATGGTGATTGCAGCCATGGAATTAAAACATGCTTGCTTCTTGAAAGAAAAACCATGACAAACCTAGACAGCATACTAAAAAGCAGAGACATTACTTTGTCAACAAAGGTCGGTCTAATCCAAGCTATGATTTTCCCAGTAGTCATGTATGGATGTGACAGTTGAACCATAAAGAAGGCTGAGCGCCAAAGAATTGATGCTTTTGAACTGTGGTGTTGGAGAAGACTCTTGGGAGTCCCTTGGACTGCAAGGAGATCCAACCAGTCCATCCTCAAGGAGATCAGTCCTGGGTGTTCATTGCAAGGACTGTTGCTGCAGCTGAAACTCCAATACTTTGGCCACCTGATGTGAAGAGCCAACTCATTAGGAAAGACCCTGATGCTGGGGAAGATTGAAGGCAGGAGGAGAAGGGGATTACAGAGGATGAGATAGCTGGATGGCATCACTGACTCATGAGTCTGAGCAAGCTCCAGCTGATGGTGATGGATAGGGATGCTTGGCGTCCTATAGTTCATGGGGGTCACAAAGTATCAGACATGACTGAGTGACTGAACAACAAAAACCCCACTCAGGAATCTTCTGTGTACCTCACACATTCTACATGCCAAAAGGAAACAAAACAAGATAATTTACCCATTCCTCCAGGACCTACAGTGGTTTAAATGATGCCCCCTAAAGATATTCATGTCCTAATCCTCAGAACCTATAAATGCCATCTTATGTACAAGGAGTATCTTTGCACATGTCAAGTTAAAGACGTTGAGATGAGATAATTTGGGGTTAGCCATGTGGGCCTGAAACCCATTGATGAGCATTCTTATAAGAGGGAGGCGAAAGAAGATTACGTGGACAACAAAGATGGAGGTTGGAGTGATGTGGCCCTAAGTTAAGGAATGCCAGCAGCCACCAGCAGCGAGAAGAGGCAAAGTGTGCATTTCCTCCAGGTCCTCCAGGGGAAGTACATCCCTGCCAAACCTTGACAAATCTGGCCTCTAGAACTATGAGAGAATAAATTGTGATTTGTTATGGCAGCCACAGAAAACCAACACAGGATGCTTCCTTCTCCAGGGAATAGGAATTTCCTGTGAGACTAAAAACAATTTGTTGACTACTTCATTTGTACCGGGCACATATGTTTTTTCCAATCCCCATATCACTCATTGCCTGAAGGAGGGCAGGGCAACCCACTCCAGTATTCTTGCCTGGAGAATCCCATGGACAGAGGAGCCTGGTGGGCTGCAGTCCATGGGGTCACAAAGAGTTGGACACCACTGAGCAATTAAGGAGACATGTAACTTTTTATGATAGGTGTTATCTCTTCTCCCACCCCTAACGCCAACTCATGACACAAACAGGGAAATGGAGAAGCCCACAGCTCCTAAGCAGTAGAGCCAAGGTTTTGAAACTGTGTACAGCCCCTGTGTCCTTGTCTTTTAAAGGAAAAGACTGACTCCAGCGTTAATGATTGGGAACTGTGAAGATGTAGAAACAAACAACAGCTACTGGGCTGGGGAGCTGGTAGCAATTTAGACCATAATTCTGTCACATAGCAGAATCAGTGAACTCCCAGTTCCCTGAAAGATAGAAATAAAGGCCTGACACACATTCCAAAATTGTTTTTGTATGAAGCAGACCCCCTCTAGATGGAAACTGCTGACCACAAGAACATAGAGCCCAGGCTAGTTGAAACCAGAAGGTAGATGATGCTTGAAACTTCACTTTGATGCCAATCAATACAAGCACTGTCCATGAGCTGATCACGCCCTGCTCCTTGAACACTGTAAAACTTCTCACTACCCCCTCCAGGGTGGGTCAAACAGTCTCAAGGGCATGAGCCCACTGTGGCCCCCTTTGCCTGGCAAAGCAATTAACAGATATTCTTCTCTACTCTGCCCCAAACCCTGTCTTTGTGTTTCTATTAGGCATCTGTGAACAGAGGCCAGATTTCAGCAACAATTTGAAGCCCACGCTTTTTCTTCTCACCGCCCTGCTCATATGGAACTTCCTCAAATAAGCTCTTGTAATATAACACTGAGCTTCCTTAGCTCCACAAAGCAGCTCTGAAGGTGGGGATCTCCTATTGTTAGAACAGATCAGTGCAAACATTTTTTTTAACAATGGCCAAGTTTTAAAAATTTAATATTTTAGGCAAAATCCTGCCAATATTACAGAAAGAGCAGTGCTTGGTGGGCAAATGCACATCACTCTCAGATGCAGGCATTATGGAACTGTACCATGAATCATCATGAGGAGAGTCTCAATTCATGCACTGATAACTTGATGTTTTTCAGACTCTGGGAATAACCACCACACGAATGTATGAAGTAAGGAAAATATAACTTCACATGAACAGAGTAGAGGCAAAGCACAGTTGATCAATACTGTGATAGGCTTTACTAGAGAAAAGAAAAACACCTAGAATCATCTGATGTTTAAGTAACCAGAAATATTTTGACAAGTTGATTCTGATCCAGAGAAATAAGATCTAAGAGTGGATGTTAAATAGTAATCATCAGTGTTTAGATAATTGAATTTAGTCTCTTTGAGACTCAATTTTCAAATCTACAAAATGTGAGAATAGAAATAATGTGTACATATCATATGATCAGGTTGTAGCACACATCTGGTTCCTAATAAACAATAGCTATTAAATAATTACTATCACTGTTGTTCATTGTCCTGACTCTTCCCTATTTTATCATATAAAAATTTAATTCAAATATTCTGTAAGAGGATATAATGAAAATTATCCAATCACCAGTTTAATTTCTCTTTTTATAGTTACACAGAGAATAGTAATTCCACACCAGAAATAAGCACCCTTTCAAATTATCCTTTAAAATAACTTGTTGCGAGCATACATAAATTCACTCCATGTATAATACTCTTTCAATTGACTTAGAGATGGGAAGGCAGACTTGTTAAAGGGGGAAAAAAATCTATAAAGGCTACACTCATTCATCCACTAGATATTTATGGAGGAATGTCTCCAGAATCAATGCAAAGTACAATAATTGCCCTAAGAGTTTTGAGTAAAATGCTATGGGATTATAAAGAGAAATAACACAGTCAAGTTTGTTAATTAGAAAAATGTGAATTCAAAAGAGGGAGAATTCCTTTCCAATACTTTATGGGACTGGGGGAGGGGAAATGAATGATGGGGAAGAAAGTATAACATACAGAGATACTCTGCAAAGGAGGTAGTTTCCAGTTGAACCTTAAAGGAGAAGGCAGATTTCAACATGGGAAGCAAGAGTTTTCTACACAAAAAGATAGAACCAAAAATTCTAGGTGACTGTGGGAAGTAGTAAATAAGTTTGTTTTGATGAGGCAAAGAGTATATAAAAGTGAATATTTGATTTGCTATTGGACAGGTAGGTAATAGAGAGCTCACATATTACCTGAGCATTTTGAACCTATTTGTTAGATACTGATGTCCTTAACACCCTTAATGGAGCAGAGATATGATTGGAAATGGGCATTTTGTAACTTGAGGGTGTAGCCTGTGTTGGTGGGAATGGAAACAGAAGGGCCATGTAGGAGGCTTGGTCATCATCTAAGTGAAAGGAAAATGAATGATCAGCTAGCCAGGAGAGAGTGAGGTGGGAAGGGAGTGAAAGATAAGAAGGAAGAGCCAGGAGATGTTGTGGTCCAAGGATGCCCAAGAAAATCTTCTGGTAGTAACAAGAATAAGGAGCACCGAACAAAGAGTAGACTCGTCTGGAGGAATTGCTATGCTTAGTTTGGGATGCAAAGAGATGCCCACCATACAAATGAAAACAAAACACCCTTAGTTTAGAAGAAAGCTTGACCTTGGAGATAGGAAATAGTATTCTGCAAAAGGTAATGGTTTTTAGCCTTGAGAAAACTCAGATTACTAAGGGAACTACAACGAGAAAGAAAAAGAGGAGACAGGCAGGCTCTAGGTGGCAACGTCTGATTTCATACAGGTAGTTCATGCCTTGGAGAAGGAAATGGCAAGCCACTCCAGTGTTCTTGCCTGGAGAATCCCAGGGACGGGGGAGCCTGATGGGCTGCCATCTGTGGGGTCGTGCAGAGTCAGACACGACTGAAACGACTTAGCAGCAGCAGTAGCAGCAAGAGTAGACTAACAAGGGTAGTCTGAGAAATAGAAGGAAACTGAAACTTGTCCATTGTCTCTAGTCTTTGAAAATGAGGAAGGCAGAGCTATTTTACAGGCCAAGATCTAACAGAAAGCTGTTGCTTTTGCCAATGCTGTTTCTGTCTAGAATGCCTACCTCACCTCCACTTTCCTCCATCTATCCAAGTCCAATTAAACTATGAGGCTCACTGTGAATGCCACCTCCTCTGTGAAACCATCCTAAGCCAGGTCCTAAGAAAAAGTGATCTTGTCCTCTCTCTGTTACAGGAATTCTCAGTCTACATTATCATGTAGACTTGCTTCCAGTCATGTGATCATATGGTAGACTTTCTCCAAATGCTTGTTGATGGGAGCAGGGCCAGGATTGAAGGCATAAGAGAAGGAGCTAGTCTTGGCCAGTAGGAAAGATACTTTTATTCTAATATAGGAGACAAGGGAAGTCTTCTATGCTTCGTATCTAGGGTTGATAGGCTTTTCAAGGGCTTCCATAATATTTGGGACCAAAAAACAAACCAAAAAAAAAAAAAAAATCCCTCCAAAATGTGAAAAAATGAAAAGGAAAAATAATAAATGTTTCAGTTAAGTTCAGTTCAGTCGCTCAGTCGTGTCCGACTGTTCGCGACCCCATGAATCACAGCACGCCAGGCCTCCCTGTCACCAACTCCCGGAGTTCACCCAGACCCACGTCCATCGAGTCAGTGATGCCATCCAGCCATCTCATCCTCTGTCGTCCCCTTCTCCTGCCCCCAATCCCTCCCAGCATCAGCGTCTTTTCCAATGAGTCAACTCTTCACATGAGGTGACCAAAGTACTGGAGTTTCAGCTTCAGCATCATTCCCTCCAAAGAAATCCCAGGGCTGATCTCCTTCAGAGTGGACTGGTTGGATCTCCTTGCAGTCCAAGGCACTCGCAAGAGTCTTCTCCAACACCATAGTTCAAAAGCATAAATTCTTTGGCGCTCAGCTTTCTTCACAGTCCAACTCTCACATCCATACATGACCACTGGAAAAACCATAGCCTTGACTAGACGGACCTTTGTTGGCAAAGTAATGTCTCTGCTTTTGAATATGCTATCTAGGTTGGTCATAACTTTCCTTCCAAGGAGTAAGTGTCTTTTAATTTCATAGCTGCAATCACCATGTGCAGTGATTTTGGAACCCCCAAAAATAAAATCTGATACTGTTTCCACTGTTTCCCCATCTATTTCCTATGAAGTGATGGGACCGGATACCATGATCTTTGTTTTCTGAATGTTGAGCTTTAAGTATCTACAAATGTTATTATATCAAATAGTCTGAGAAAATTCAAGTTCTCTCTTTGATAATCATACATAAATGTGATTTCATGTGAGGTATGGTGCATTAAATACATATATAATAGACAAACAGGTTTGATATGGTTTGAGGTGGTATATCCACCTCAAAGAGTAGGCATGCCCAGAAACCAGGAATGCCTGAACCCATCCTGACAGAAGGCCACCAGAGGAATTTTGAAGTGGAGAGGACAGAAGTAACAATGCCTACTTTACAGGCCATCTATGCAAGCTTGTATTTCACATACATCATTAAAATAAAGGTGTGATGTTACTGTAAAGACTGAGAAATTAATCCCATACAAATGTTCTCTTTCTGAGCCTGGTTACTACTTCTGACTCATCCTTGTTTCATTTGCAGCAAAGACAGGGAGGCTGGTCTACCAATCAAGACTTTGACCTTCGGGAGCAAAGATTAGCATCTGTGATCCTGGCAATCTAGTGATCTCAGCCCAAACCTTACAAAGAAGTACTTGATTATGATAAAAATTGCAATTATTAATAAAGAAATATAGACAAAACAAGCTACATAGAATAGCCACAAAGCATAATTATGATATTTTCAGAAACAAGCTACCACTTGCCAGACAACTCACTAGGCGACTTTCAGCCTGTGGTAAATCTATACACTTAGCTTTGCTGTCTTTATAAAATAACATTAACAAAGTAATAGCAATATGGCTGCTGAAAAGATGCAATGTCTGGATGAAGCCCTAAGGGAATTTTATAAAGTAAAGCAATCAAATGAAGATAAACAGTGCCCTTTCCCTTAAAAAAACTGCTATGGAGTTTTTTTTTTTTTTATTAATTTCCAATTTTAAAATTACTAAAAATGGGACTACATGCACAAAATATAATCTCATTTATAAAAATGACAGCCTCAAATCCCATTTCAAGCCCAATTTTCAATACATGGAAGTTGTTCATGAGCATCAGTCATATTAGGATATTCTTATTAAAATTACCACAGTCTGTGGTGAAAATTAGCTTTCTAAAGTATCCCATAGGTGCAAAAATTTAAGTTTTAAAATTAGCATTCAATTTTCTGAAATATATTGCTGGGTTTCCTAAGACTGTGCTTTGGAATAAAATCAGATCAGATCAGTCTCTCAGTAGTGTTCGACTCCTTGTGACCCCATGGACTGCAGCACTCCAGGCCTCCCTGTCCATTGCCAACTCCCAGAGTTCACTCAAACTCATGTCCATTGAGTTGGTGATGCCATCCAACTGTCTCATCCTCTGTCGTCCCTGTCTCCTCCTACCTTCAATCTTTCCCAGCATCAGGGTCTTTTCAAATGAGTCAGTTCTTCGCATCAGGTGGCCAAAGTATTGGAGTTTCAGCTTTATCATCAGTCCTTCCAATGGATATTCAGGACTGATTTCCTTCAGAACTGACTGGATCTCCTTGCTGTCCAAGGGACTCTCAAGAGTCTTCAACACCATAGTTTAAAAGCATCAATTCTTCGGTGCTCAGCTTTCTTTATAGTCCAACTCTCACATCCATACATGACTAGGGAAAAACCAGTTTTGACTAGATGGACCTTTGTTGGCAAAGTATGTTTCTGCTTTTTAATATGCTGTCTAAGTTTGTCATAACTTTTCTTCCAAGGAGCAAGCGTCTTTTAATTTCATGGCTATAGTCACCATCTGCAATGATTTTGAAGCACCCCAAAATAAAGTCTCTCACTGTTTCCACTGTTTCCCCATCTATTCCCATGAAGTGATGGGACCAGATGCCATGATCTTAGTTTTCTGAATGTTGACCTTTAAACCAACTTTTTCACTCTCCTCTTTCACTTTCATCAAGAGGCTCTTTAGTTCTTTTTCCCTTTCTGCCATAAGGGTGATGTCATCTGCATATCTGAGGTTATTGATATTTCTCTCAGCAATCTTGATTCCAGCTTGCGCTTCATCCAGCCCAGCGTTTCTCATGATGTACTGTGTATATTAAGTTAAATAAGCAGGGTGACAATATATGTAGGACATATGTACTCCTTTCCCGATTTGGAAGCAGTCTGTTGTTCCATGTCCAGTTCTATCTATTGCTTCCTGACCTGCATATAGATGCAGTTCTTAATAGAATTATATGATAATTTTATATTCCATATCTGAGATTGATTCAGCTTCTCTACATAAGCATCTTTCTCTCTGATTATTTAAAATGAAAAATCTCACTGATGTTTTATTGCTGTCTCTCTAAGAAGAGCAACACAGAGGCAACTGCCTTCCCTGGCTGGCCATCAACCGCTGCCACATTCTTTTCACATTTTCCTTAAGAAATTGCATTTATGAAAATCAGCAGTCATGGGGGTAGGTATTATAGGAATCTGAGATGAGGAGGCAAAGATAAAGTTTGAAACCAATGGTCATTTCAAAGGGCAAATATAAGGCCGGGCTTAATTTTTGTTTTAAAACCAGGCATTTTCTCAACCTCTTGTGTATTGTCCTAGATATAAAGCTGTGCCTTGGAATATCTCCCTTCCCTGAAACCACACCAAAGAATCAAGAATACATGTCAGCTTCTTCAGACTACTGTGGAGTTGGCAAAGGGGCGGCAGTCATGCAGAGTGACAGGGATAGTCAGGCTGGCAGTCTGTAATTGCCCCATTTGCACTTTAATGGTTCTCTCTGCTGACTTCCATTTTGCAGAACTTCTTTTAATGATCAACAGGCTATATACAAGGTACTTACTGTGCTTTTAAAACTTTTAAAACTACTTAGAGCCACTTACACATTTGGGAAGAATTCCATTTGCAGGGACCACGCTACAACATTAGTTGGGTGAATATGCATTTTAAAGATTACACATTAATGAGACCAAGTAAAATTTGGTAATTTGAACAACTGACCAGGCATGCAAATGCTGGGACTCTATGTACAAAAGAAAGTTCTTAATTGGGTCATTGATTTGCATAATTAAAGCAATTCCCTTGGTGTTCTGCTTTAGTCTGACCATAAAATTCACTAGACCATGGAAAAGGGTCTAAGTGTCAATCAGAATGATGACAGATCTTAACCCTTTCCCTGCCCAAATTGTACCTGCAGGTTATTTGGTTATTTCCCTGTGATGTACCCAGTATACTAGATCACTGAGGATTTTTCTCTTACTTTTAGTTTGGGGAAACACAGAGTCAGAGTCACAAGTTTTGAGTCTTGATTTCTTGACTACACTCATTGAACTCAGGAAAAGAGTGTGGAAGGGAGGCCAAAAGAGTGGACCACGTAGAAGTTAAGAGAATATATTTTTGATCTAAAGTTTGTGGCTACTGGGCTGTGTAACTCTCATCAGTCATGTCCCCTTCTCCATCCCTCAGAAGACCTTAGGTAGAATGACCAGAGGTACCAAAGTGAGGGCCAAGGGAAAGGATCTGGATTAGATAAAATCACTTCCTAAAGCCTGAATGTGGCTGAGCTCATCACAGTGGGTTTGGAGAACCCTGCTCAAGTATCAGAATGAATCATATGAAAAGTATGTTTTCTCTGAGAAAACAAGTGGCCATTTTATATGGTTCAATTTAGTTATAAAATGTGTTTTGCTGAAGTTTCCTAACTGGGTCTTAGAGGTTCAGATGCTGATCTCCTTCAATACATTTTCTCAATGTATGTTGGTTTTAAATAACAACTTTATAAGTAAAAGCTGGTATGGCATTTGATCGCTTATGAATTGCTTCAACACATTTAATCTGATTGAATCCTCACAGCCTTATCAGAAAAAACCCCATTATCATTTCTGGGCTCCCAACACATGGTACTATACTATTTATTCTCCTTTTCATGGTCCATTCCTTCTCTAACTTCCTAACAGGCTTTCTGTGTTGGCTGCTTGTTTAAGGGTGAGCATTTCTCAAGGCCCAAGCCTCATTTCTCTTCTCTATCCCAGAAACATCATCCATTTTTCCACTAATGACCACATTTTTATCTCCTACCTGGACCTTTTCTCTAAACTCTACTTCCACTATTCAAACTGCCAGATGGACACCTGCTACTTAATTTTGCAGCCTGACCTCAAACTCAACTACTTTATAACTGAATTCATCATTTCTTTCCCCTCCTCCCTTCAACCCTTGTGGTTCTTCCATCTGACTTTTGTACTCCATTAATAGTATCGTCCTTCTCACAGGAACCGAAATTCAGTATGCGCATCATCCTGGACTCCTCTTTCTCCCTTTTCTTCTATATTTCATCAGTTGCCAAGGTTTTCTCATCATTTCTTAATAATTTCTCTCCAGCCACAGGGTCAGAAAATAGAGACAATCACAAGATAATTTACCCCTTATTATCTGAATGCACTCTTACTTCACTAGCCCAAGGAAGACACTGATGAATTTCCCCATGTTCCATAACATTTTTGCCCTTTGAGTGGTAGAGTGAAAAAATGCAAGTGTTAGTCACTCAGTCGTGTCCGACTCTTTACACCCCCATGGACTGTAGCCCACCAGGCTCCTCTGTCCATAGTATTTCCCAGGCAAGTACTGGAGTAGGTTGCCATTTCCTTCTCCAGGGGATCTTCCTGATCCAGGGATTGAACTGGGTCTCCTGCATTGCAGGCAGATTCTTTACTGTCTGAGACACGAGGGAAGCCCCTTCAAATTCAAGAGCATCAGGTAAAAAAATAAGCAGACAAAGCCTTCCCTGGGGGCTGTTTAGCTTGGGGCTGCTGGGTTGGGGAACTGAGGTAGAGAGGGGCTTTTGGACAGTTACCTTGGGGAATCCAGACTTTAAATTCACAACACTAAATAAATGGGAGACCCCAAGGAATTCCAAGGAAGTATACAGAATTACAGAGGAAGATTGATTTGGCTCTGAGATCCTAATTTCTTGCAATTTCAAACATTATTTTAGCCCTCAAGACAAAGAAAGTGATACATTGCAACCTTCAGAACAACAACAAAGCAGCCCCTATTTCATTTTTTTTCTATTTCTTCTTCCTGAGTAGAAGTACAGGTAAACATTGCTAATTTCAGACTAGGTTGATGAGAAAGATAATGTAGAGATTTAAATAAGTAAAGTAATTTAATTAGATGATTGGGAACAATGCAAACATGACCATAGAGAAAGACACAGCAGAGAAAGAGTGGTCACCAAGGAGATGCTCCATACCTTTCAGCTCAGTCCAGTCCAGTCGCTCAGTCGTGTCCAACTCTTTGTGACCCCATGAATTGCAGCATGCCAGGCCTCCTTGTCCATCACCAACTCCCAGAGTTCACTCAAACTCACGTCCATCGAGTCGGTGATGCCATCCAGCCATCTCATCCTCTGTCTTCCCCTTCTCCTCCTACCCCCAATCCCTCCCAGCATCAGGGTCTGGGTCTCAGCAATTTGTTGTAAAATTATTATAATAATCAAGTTATACAT